>NC_090075.1:1611770-1691622 GCF_038355195.1 Osmerus mordax
CACCTCCATCAGGCTGAAGCTTGTTAGAGGGCCAAGGCCTTTAGGGCTCCAGGCTAGCGTCTCCAGGCTAGCCGCTAGCTGTGATGTGGCTGTGGCCGCAGCAAGATCTCAAGGTCTGCCTGACTGAGCGGGTGGGACGGTCGTGCCTGTG
Organism: Osmerus mordax; assembly: GCF_038355195.1. NCBI lineage: Eukaryota > Metazoa > Chordata > Actinopteri > Osmeriformes > Osmeridae > Osmerus > Osmerus mordax. Next base: position 1,611,922 of record NC_090075.1, read on the forward strand.
GTTCTCTCCCTGGTCAAACACACTCTGGGAGAAACGCCGCATGGCACTGTGTGTGTGTGTGACTGTGTGTGTGTGTGTGTGTGCCAGGCGTGTCTGTGAAAGAGGAAACCCAAGCTGGAAAATGAGGGTAGGGGTGGTGTGTGTGTGTGTGTGTCTGTGCATGGAGGGGGGGGGTCTCCAGAGGAGTGTGTGAGGCGTGGGCCGGTACTGTGGTCAACACCAGATGGTAGTGGAGTCCTACAAGGAGAACCCTCCCAGCCACAAGCTGCCCAGTCCAACACACACACACAGCCCCTGTGTGTGTGTGTGTGTGAGTCAGGGCAACTGCTCCAGAAGGGACAACTGGCAGAACACAACGGCAGTGACCCCTACCAGAGTCGAGAGAGAGAGATACAGAGAGAGAGAGATATAGAGAGAGAGAGAGAGAGAGAGAGAGAGAGAGAAGGGATATGTGGAGTTTACATCTGAGATGACAGATGATTGAGAGAAAGAGAGATACAGAGAGATACAGAGAGAGATACAGAGAGAGAGAGAGAGAGAGATACAGAGAGAGAGAGAGAGAGAGAGCCCTGCTCGGCCCAGCTCAGTGCTGATCAGAAGGGTCTGACTGCAGCAGTTGTTGAGCGTTGGGTACGTCGTGTGCCTGCAAACACGCCTGTTTGTGTGTGTAGGTGCACACACACAAACACACGTGCGTGATGAGAATACCCCTTTGTGTATGTGTGTGTAGAGGAGGCCTCTAGAACCAGACAGCTGGGCAGTGGTGCCCCCCCCCCCACACACACACACATACACCTCCTCCCCAGACCTCTCTGCCTCTTCTGCAGCTGTTGTTGAACAGCTGAACCAGCAGCACCTCTGCAACCCCCCCCCCCCCCCCCCCTTCACAGACACCCCTTCAAATCCCCCTTCCAGTAAACAAGCAACACGGGAATCCTGATCTCTGCAACAACTAGTCTGATAAGACTACATGCTTATCCTCGTCCTCCCTCACATTTTTGTGGATTGGTCACACACACACAAATCGCACTACCCGTTTACACGGTTCAAAGATGAACAATCTACGTGAGAATCCCTCCTACGGGGATATCCAAACATCCACGGCGGGGCAGTCAAAACGTGACACACGAGTCTGGAGGCGCTAGATCGGCTTCTAGTCTGACCTCTGTGCCAGCACGCCCTTCCGTCTGTATATTTCACCGTCGACCCAGACTCCTGGAGAGACAGGATGTCTGCTGGCCGCAGCTGCTATGCTGTTTCGGCGTAAAACGATTAGCTAGCTAGCCAGATAGCTAGCTTGAGTTTTACATCCAACCTCGAACCAGAGTGGCCGCAAAGTTGACCTCAGATAGACCGCTATTGACGCACTCTATCAAAGAGCTTTCGTGACAAACATTAGCCTAAGTATTGCAGCTCCGGCTAGTCAGCTAGCCTGTGAGTTTCACGTAATCGTACATCAAACTATCGTAAAGTTAGATTACGTGATCAAACTCAAACCAAAACGTCGGACGCAGTGTCGCTAGTCACCCTTCTATCCAGACACACAACCTCACACCAGCCGCCAGCGAGTATAACCTCTACGTTTACATTTAGTCATTTATCAGACGCTCTTATCCAGAGCGACTTACAGTAAGTACAGGGACATACCCCCGAGGCAAGAAGGGTGAAGTGCCTTGCCCAAGGACACAACGTCATTTTGCACAGCGGGGAATCAAACCGGTAACCTTCAGATTACTAGCCCGACTCCCTAACCGCTCAGCCACCTGACTCCCTCACACGCCGCTTCCCTCTGCCTACAGAAGCGGCGTGTAGCATGCAGTGTAAACCAATAACCCGCCTAGAAGGGCTAATTACATGGCTACTGAGACATGACCTCACGTGTAGCACCATTCTCTATTACAGGCCGAACGATATTTATTTACAGTTGGAGAACAACACACACGAACAGGACTCCATAAATAACCGAGCGCGCCTCGCCGATGGAGAGCTGGGAAGGAAACACTGACAATGGTATGAGACAATGGCGCGGATGAGACGCAAAACAAGGACACCGCATTATAGACACGCACACCGCAATACAGACACGCACACTGAAGGCTATGTAGCACTAAACACAAGACAGCGAAAACAATAATTCACAGGAATATTTGACAGGGAGACACTACACAGCACAGGGCAACAAAATAACTTATTCACGCAGTAAAAGTGAAACACACACGCTCGACTGTAAGGGGGCATTCTGTAAGAGTCGTTTGTAGAACCGTGAAGAGGCAGGGTTCAATGATAGACCAGCGGCTGTAGATATTAATGAGGACAGGATAGACAACAATGCCCTCATTGTCAACCATGCTAGCACCCTGGCCTTACACGCAGGGTGTGTGTGTGTGTGTGTGTGTGTGTGTGTGTGTGTGTGTGTGTGTGTGCGAGGGGGGGGGGTGTCAGTCTCGCTCTGTTAGTGACTAATTGTGACCTGCCCTGCACGTGCCTGCTCCCAATGTAGGTCTACATCATCACAATAGCATAGCGCGAAATACTGAGATAGAACTCACGATGACACAAAGATCATCATAAATCACTATCAATTATTGGACAGCACTTAGCATGAGCGTTGGTTATCATTATGAGACTCAGCACTTTGGGTGAGCTTATAATACACACACACACACACACAGACCACTCCTCCTCCCTCTCAGCCCACTTCTTCATCCGAGTGACCCTGTCCCATTAATCTCAGTGAGTAAGTCATTACAGGGTTTCTGGGAAGATACGTGTACCATCCTTCCCTCCCCCGCTCCATCCCACATCCATCTCTCGACCCATCCATCCATCCATCCCTCCTTTCTCTCTCTCCCCCCCTCCCTCTCTCTCTCTCTCTCTCTCCCCACCCCTCCCTTACCCTCTCTCCATCCCTCCCTCTCTGCTTTCCCTCTCTCTCTCTCTATCCCTCCTTTCTCTTCCTCTCTCTCTCCATCCCTCCATCCTCCCCCTCTCTTTCCAGCCCTGCTCCTCTCAGTCTAACAGGAGGATGGCCAGACTCCAGGCCTGCCTGCATGACAGCCTGGTTAATGACAGGGACCTCTGGCTAACTGCCCTGCCCAGGCCTGCACGCACCACACACACACACACACACACCCTCACACACACACACACGCTTGCACACACACACACACTCATATGCACACACGCGTTGTAATGGGGTTAATGAGAGCTAAGTGCCCCCCCCCTCACTAACACCACAGGATTTGGTGCTCTATGCATCACTTTAAAGGACTCTCCAGACCCTTCTCCTGTATTCTACGTGTCTCTCGTCTTCTGTTCCTCAGGTGCTGAGAGGGAGACCAGGGCGTCACACGGAGCACAGCGCCCCACACGGAACACGGCGCCCCGCACGGAGCACGGCGCCCCGCACGGAGCACGGCGCCCCGCACGGAGCACGGCGCCCCGCACGGAGCACGGCGCCCCGCCCGCCTGTTGAACAGGTCTGCTGGACCGTGCAAACTGACTGCTTTATTTCCAGACGCTCGCCCTGTTCCCCGCCCTGCTTGTACTCCCTGTCCCAGGTGGCTCAGGTGTGCCGGGCTGTGGTTTAGTGACGGTGAAGTCTCGATCAGTCCATTACAGGATTGGCAAACTTATTCTCATCTATTCCATAATCATCATTCCCTACACTACATAACATAAACAGCAGAGTGTGTGGTAACTCGTGTTGCAGAGTACGTACTTCTGAAGTGAAAGTGTTTCTTTTACTGTTCTTGGTTGTTGAACATTTTGCAGTGGGGGGGGGGGGGCCTCGTCTTCCTCTTTCACTCCGAGAGTTTTTTCCGGCGTGACGTCCGGATTTTCCCCCTCTGTCAGCAAATACCGTCAAATTCATACGGCAGCAGGGAGAGGAAACGGGTATAGATTTGATTTTCCATTACGGGTGAACGTGTACATAACGACAGCCTGCTCGGACTACCCTTCCTTTAAACTCAGGTCTGATGCCCAGACAGGGAGCGATTTCTCAACGAGGGCCAGTGTTTCCAAACATTTTCCAGTAAATATTAACCTGACGACATAATCACACCATGACTTGAAGCAGGGCCCACTATTGTACCGTCAAGATTACTGTTCAACCACAACGCCAATGCAAGAACACACTTATGTAAGCTGTCTGTGTGTCTGTCTGTCTGTGTGTGGCTGGAGGGGTTTTGCGTTGTGATGGTGACTGTAAGGGAATGTCTCCTCCACCAGGACAGGACAGGACAGGCACGTTAACACAGCCTGAGAGAAGAAGAGAGGTCGACCAACAGGAAGTGATGTCAAAGAAAGAGAATTCGAGAGGAGTGCGAGGATTAACAGGCTTTAGCATGATCAACGTGATCAGAAGCAGACATGGGTGGGTTTACAGCACCCATGACGTCTGTGTGTGGGTGTGTGAGAGTGCATGCGTGTTTCCATACCATTGCAGTGTATAAGGCAGTGGGGTGTTTAGGACTTCAGAGATACAGAACAAGAGTGAGTTGTGTGGAGGGGAGGGTGGGGGTGGTGAGAGGTATAGAAAGAGAGAGAGAGGGAGGGGATGTGTGGTGCGGAGATCTGAGATGACAGATGATTGAATCAGCCGAGAGGAGAGGGAGACAAGGTGGAGCTCCAGTCCATGCCAGAGTCCAGGGTGTCCTAGGTGAGATGATTCAATCAGACAGATATGAGATAGAGACACAGCGCAGATCACACTGTCCAGCCCATCACCAGAAGGTCTATTACGGTCTCTGCCTCGCTGGATGGACGCAATCTTCAAATATTGATCTACTGTGTTTCACTCTCACTGTCTGGTACAGTCTCTTACTGATTCTTGTCTTATTCTCTCTCTCTGCCTGCATGCCCACCAAACTGTCCCTCCCTCCCTCCCAGTCAGTGTGAACCTAGAGGGTGTGTGCCAGTCCGCCTAGCCTGTCTGGTCTGGCCCAGGACGGGCAGATTAAGTCCGACCGACGCAGCGTGCGATTAAATGGGTCTGAGGGAGGATGGGGGAGATAGGGGAGAGAGAGTAGGCGGGGGGAGGGAGGGGGGGAGATAGGAAAGAGAGAGCAGGCGGAGGGAGGGAGGGGGGATGGGGGAGATAGGAGAGAGAGAGCAGGCGGAGGGAGGGAGGGCGGATGGGGGAGATAGGAGAGAGAGAGCAGGCGGAGGGAGGGAGGGCGGATGGGGGAGATAGGAGAGAGAGCAGGCGGAGGGAGGGAGGGGGATGGGGGAGATAGGAGAGAGAGCAGGCGGAGGGAGGGAGGGGGATGGGGGAGATAGGAGAGAGAGCAGGCGGAGGGAGGGAGGGGGATGGGGGAGATAGGAGAGAGAGCAGGCGGAGGGAGGGGGATGGGGGAGATAGGAGAGAGAGCAGGCGGAGGGAGGGAGGGGGATGGGGGAGATAGGAGAGAGAGCAGGCGGAGGGAGGGAGGGGGATGGGGGAGATAGGAGAGAGAGCAGGCGGAGGGAGGGAGGGGGATGGGGGAGATAGGAGAGAGAGCAGGCGGAGGGAGGGAGGGGGATGGGGGAGATAGGAGAGAGAGCAGGCGGAGGGAGGGAGGGAGGAGAGAGAAGACAGACAGGGGGATTAGCTTCAGTACAGCCTGTGCTCAATTACAACTCAACTAAGAAGGTAGACAGAGAGAGGGGAGAGAGATGGGAGAGTGAGGAGGAGGGGGGAGAGAGAAAGAGAGAGATGGGAGAGTGAGGAGCTCAATTAAAGGAATGATTGAGGAGGAGGATGATGAGAAGAAGGGATGAGATGCCAGACAGAGAGAAAGCAGCTGAGTTTTGTGCAGAAGGAGAGGGTGATATTAGATAAAGACTGGACCCCTTAATGTGTGTGTGTGTGTGTGTGGAGGACTCCAAGCCAAGTCCACAGCTTGACGGATAAGAAGCAGTAAGCAGCATAGAGGCAGCATAGAGGCAGCATAGAGGCAGCATAGAGGCAGCATAGAGGCAGCATGGAGACAGGCAGAATAGTACACCAGACCCTGGAAGCCAGTCCACATTAAACGGGCACGGCATCTAACCTAGACTCACCCCAGCTGCTGCTGTTATCACACCCCTCACCCACCCTACCCCACCCCTCCACCCTACCCCACCCCTCACCCACCCTGCTCCACCCTACCCTACCCCACCCCTTCACCCACCCTACCCCACCCCTCACCCACCCTGCTCCACCCTACCCTACCCCACCCCTCCACCCTACCCCACCCCTCCACCCACCCTACCCTACCCTACCCCTCCACCCACCCTACCCCAGGGGCAAGTTCTGGTGCCATCTGCACCAACATGAGGGGAACTAATCACTCCTCTGTCCTGATCAGTCCTCAGTTTACAGAGGCCAGGCTGGACTAGCGAGGAGAAAGGGAGAAGGCAGAAGGAGTCAGGAAGTGAAGAGAGGATTTGCAGTGATCATACAAAACGAGTTCAAAACACAGAGCGACGCTACAACAACATCTAGCTGGGTCACTTCCTGTTTACTGTCGGGGCTCAGGTGAGATGGGGTGGAGATGGGACTCCTTGAGGAGGTATGAGAACCTCAGACCACAGCTCCTCCTAGTGGTTAAGACAGGTAACTGACCAGAAGTGTTCAGGGGGCAACTTTATTACTCCATTTCAAATGTCTACACCGTCCACCCACCCACACAAATACCAACTCTGAAACTCAATTTCCAGCGCCTGCACGCCTTGTTTTGGTTGTTTGGGCCTTGGCACATATATGGAAAAGTGGATTTCTCTAATCCCATTTCACCCCTAATGCAAATCAGCTTATGTGTCCGGGATCTCTCTCTCTCTCTCTCTCTCTCCCTCTCTCCCTCTCTCCCTCTCTCCCTCTCTCTCTCCTGCCACCATGCTCTCAGCCCCTGGAGGGCGATGCTCACTGCAGGATGAGGGGGGGCAGAGAGATGCTCAGTCTGGCTCCAAGCAGCGGTGCCCCACTTTCTCCTCTACTGCAGGCTGTGCGTTCATCAAGACCATGACCACATGTGGGGCCTGTTGTCTGTGCATGCAGCTCTCGACAAAAAAAACGACCAAATGTGGTTTTGAGGTTTATTTAATGATTTGAAAAAAAGCTATCGCTTTAGAAACCATTAAAACACTCTTAACAATCAGATAAGTACACTGAGGCACATTAGCCAATAGGAGGGAATTCAACCGGCATCTTGCGAGCACTTTCCAAGTGAAATCACAGAGGGCAATTTAAAAAGTATAACACTTAAGGTTCTTGGGTTACTGCCTTACAAAGCTACATTATTAGATAATGGACTTCCGCAGAAAACAGCCCCAATGGGGAAGTGAAAAAGACCAGTTCCTCATCACCAAAATAAAGAGCCCTGTGTTTAACCTCGATGGACAACAAGGACACTGCAGTGGAGGTGATAGTGATGATGGTGGTGGTTAGGAACCAGAAGCCCTGACGTGGCCAAAGAGAGGGAGTCACTGTCAGCCAGCCTGTCGATGCATGGCACTGACACACACAGACCCTGTGCCTCATTCTGTTTACCCAGCGACATCAAATAAAAGGCTTGCCTATCTGCCTGTCTACCTGTCTGTCCCAATTGTCTGTCTGCCTGCCAGTCTGTCTGTCTGTCTCCCGTCCATGCCTGAGGACATACACAGGCACAGAGAGTCAGGGTCGATGAATAAATGATGATGATGATGATGATGAGAGGACCAGAATGGCATGGTGACCTGAGCAGGAATGAGTCACTTAGCCTGAAGGAGACAGGGGAAGGAGGCGGAGGAAGGAGACGGGGGGAAGGAGGCGGAGGAAGGAGGTATGGGAAGGAGGCGGGGGAAGGAGGCGGGGGGAAGGAGGCGGGGGGAAGGAGGAGGAGGAAGGAGGTGGGGGAAGGAGGCGGGGGGAAGGAGGAGGAGGAAGGAGGCGGGGGGAAGGAGGCGGGGGGAAGGAGGCGGGGGGAAGGAGGCGGGGGGAAGGAGGCGGAGGAAGGAGGCGGAGGCGGAGGAAGGAGGTAGGGGAAGGAGACGGGGGGAAGGAGGCAGGGGGGGAAGGAGGCGGGGGAAGGAGGCACGGGGAAGGAGGCGGGGGAAGGAGGCGGGGGAAGGAGGCGGGGGATGGAGGTGGGGGAAGGAGGCGGGGGATGGAGGCGGGGGAAGGAGGCGGGGGAAGGAGGCTGAAGATGACAGCAGAGCAGGCAGAGAAGGGGGGGGGCTTCTAACCCTAACCCAGGTTCAGGAAATGTGGTGTCTATATCCTCACAGTGCTTCATTAGCTTCAGGCATGTATACCATACTGTACACCAACATATGCATGAACGGACAAACACTAACACCAACACCAGCACACGCATGAACCCCCAGGCACACACACACACACACTTTCTCCTCCATTAGCAGAGTCGTTTTACAAGCCTCCTTCGACCCTGGCTAAGACACTGACTGCACTTCCAGCTCCTATAAAAAGACCACTCACTCCAGAATCCAGACTTTGGAGAAAACAGAGAAGACTTGAACAGACAGTGAGTGTGCACTTCACGGAGCTGTCTGTGTTCCCAGATGACGAGAAGGGGACCCAAGTGACATCTCTCTCTGAGCAGAGCTAGGATAAACCAGTTAGCTCAAGATACAGACCCTTTGTCCTATTCCATTAGTCCTAGCCCCACCCCCAGCCTCGATGCCCCAGCCCCTCTGCCCCAGCCCCTCTGCCCCAGCCCCTCTGCCCCAGCCCCTCTGCCCCAGCCTCTCTGCCCCAGCCTCTCTGCCCCAGCCTCTCTGCCCCAGCCCCTCTGCCCCTGCCCCAGCCTCTCTGCCCCAGCCCCTCTGCCCCAGCCCCTCTGCCCCAGCCTCTCTGCCCCAGCCCCTCTGCCCCAGCCTCTCTGCCCCAGCCTCTCTGCCCCAGCCCCCTACTCCCTGGCCTCCTGTCACGTCTGATCCCAGCCCAGGCCCACACTCTGCCTGCCTGTCTGACTCACTGACCTTCTGGCCCCAGGGCAAGCTACATCCAAAAGGAATCTGAAAGACTGCAACCATGGTGGGGGTACTGTGGTCTTCAGAGAATACCAATCACCCAGCTCCACATCTATCTGTCTGCCTTGTAACAACGTCTGGGTGTCACAGGTCTTCATCTGTTAGACAGTGGACCTAGTCTGCATTGGTAGTCCGTGGTATATTTCCTGTACCTTAGCTATCCAAGTCATGCCATTTTGAAACGATACACCACAACAGGATAACCAGCCCATCACCAGAGAGTGACTCACAAAGTCGATGCATGGGTCACAGTTTTCATGTCTACTTCACCAGGCTGAATTGGAAAGAGTTATCAACAGCAAGCCTAGGGCTGTACCCCAAAAATGAGTAGGCCTATATAAGGGAGTCCACCTTGTCTTGTATTCGCAGCTGAAGCTCTCCAAGGAGGCAAGACTTGGACGACCACAGCCCTAGACACAACGCTTGCGAGTGAGAGAGTAAATCTCACCGCATCTACACAGTATACAGGCTCAACTCTATTCCACCCAGGTGCCCCTATGCCCCTATCAAAGTGTTGCCAGCAGTGCAGCCGAGTTGTGGAGCTTCTCCGAGGTTGCAAGTAAGCCGACCATTGCCACTCTCGGGCTGTAACGTGAGCCTCTTGTAGCTGCCACAGAGAGTTAATGGGCTGGAATTGCCACTCAATCCCCGGTGGCAAAGCTCATTGTTTAGGCGGAACCTCTGATTGCTCAGCCCTGGAAGACTGGCTAGCTGAATGACTGTCTTTTCTTCGATGTGTGCAACCCCAAACTACTCTTCATTTCTCTCTCCTACCTGAAACCTGGAAACACATTTTCGCTCGCTCTCTAACTGAAACGCTTACAATTAAATCAAGATTCCTAAAGTATGATACAAATGACATAACTATTCAAAAGCAGTTTCTTTAATATCCCCTAACATTGTCTACCACTATACAATTATTCTTTCCTGCTAGTTAGCTCACTGACATGTTTGCTAAAGGACAACAGGATTGTGGTTGGCACTGATTGCTGTTAGCAAGCTAACTGTATTTCCGCTAACGCGGCGTTGCCAGTACACAGAACGTTAGCTCCTAGACCCGTTAGCTTGCCTTGTTAGCTTAGCAGTAAAGTCCAGTCAAATCCGACACCCACCAGTTCAACAAATCACTGCTTTTTGTAATTTGATTCAATCGAGTTGCAATTATATCTACCTGAATGTTGGGTGAATATATTGATTCCAGGGTCTGGAACGTTAACGGTAGCTGCCCTGCCAGGCGGTGTCCCAGTAGTGCAGACATCCCGGGGTCTCCTCCCGGTGTTGCTTCCACGGTTCCCCTTTCCCTGGTGCTGCGGAGTCGCGTGGGGCTGTGGCGGTTGTATCCCGGCGGCTGTGCCCTCAGCGACGCGGCCTACCTGTTGTCCCATCCCCGCAGTTAGGTGTAAAGATGTTCGGGACGAAGCAAGCAAACCTCCAGCGCTCGTTTTGGCTCACATCCCCCAACTGTGGAGCGGCCTGTTCCAAATAGTCTTCTTTCAACCCCCTCTCTTCTTCCACGGACTCCTAGCTCGATAGCTTGCTAGCCAGATATCAGTGTGGAACCCACCCACCCCTGCCTCAAACAATAAAGCAAAAAGCTCAACGTATCACTGAAATTAACGGTTCAACAACTGTTCGTTCTGTAGCCAGGTGGCAATGTTCGGTACCCCACGCTCAAAATTCTGTAGAATAGGGACCCTTTCAGGGTCGTTTCGCCGTGCTCCGGCCACTGCGCGCCCCCTCTACCACCGCCATCTTTACCGCAGAATAGAGCGAGATGTGTTTCGCAAGGGGGGTTTCGATCCCCCGGTCACAATGATCCATTCCCGTCCCCCGCGTCCCAAATGCTTACAAGTCCGCCGAACCACTAGGTGGACAGCCCAAGCCAAACACTAACCACTATGACTTGGACCTGGACTTCACCCCCAATCAATAAAAATGTTCTGATTGAATAAACTAACTATAAACTATTTTTAAGTTGACAAGTCACTATATCCCATTTGCTAATTAGTAAACAAGCATAATGGACACGCTAACTTAATACAACTTTATTTTTTTGTACAGTTCGTGATTCGCTGGGATGAGTATTAGAAACCGCGCCTGGACTTGGTAGTTTGATAACTCTGATCTATCTTTACATTTACATATACACCATGTTGTGATAGGTTAGATGACTCCTTTCCACATCAAAATTTTGGATCACATTGTAGATTATTGGTGACCAGAGATGTAGGGAGGGGAAAGTTGGAGTGGAAAGTTGGGAGTGGAATTTAGCTGAATGGCGCCATCTAGTGTCCCAAAATGGGATGAACCTGTTCCCAATCTGTCCACTTAAAATAATCTTAAATGTTATTATAATTTTTTGTCTACTCTAAAGCTTTACAAATACAATTCCTGCCAATAAGAAACCATGTACAACATCTGGTAACATTTAATAATGCTATGGATCTCTGATTCAATTCAGACACAACGTACAAAGTATTTCAGTACTTCACAATCTGTGCTTTAGGCACAATAGTATTTCTACAAGTTTAATCAGTTGCGCACATTAACACACAAGCTAATTAACATCATTCGGTCTCACTGAACCAAACTGTAGAATCACTGATTTGTTTGGAGCTCTCAATATATTGCTTTTGAATGAATATATTATATATATATCTTGATTAATACCTAGACCGGCTGCATTCCAGTCTGTATATCTGACATGTTGGCAATTACATTCATAGTCATACAGTAGCAACAGTAATCTCATACACTTCCAGATATCTATATTCATGTCCATCGTGTTTAGCTGGTAACACCCTGGGCATAAATACAGGAAGAAATCATAGACACAGACACATTTATAGTTCCTGTGGTTTTAAACCAAAATCAAGTAGGTTGATAGCTCGACATGTACAGCCACTTCACTATGGAGTTGTAAGCCACTGGAAATAAGGTGACAATGTTTCAGGAGAAACAATGACATCACCAAATTATAATTTTCACTGTGATTCTTCAGTCTTGGAAACCATCAGCAGCATGAATCATGTTATCAAAAACCTGTGCTTACACCATTGGTCAAGTAGAAACAGATGGCTTGAATGTGCTATCACGTTACTGCATACCAGCAGAAAGAGGACAGCATTTTTAGCAGCCATCTTAAGAGCATAACATTGGCACAAATCACTTCCTGTGACATATAGGGGGATGCAAGTCAGTCAGAAGAAAGAACGAGATCGTGATATAAGTAACTGAATAAGAGAAAATTGGAGTTCACATTTTGGTTGGTTCAATGTAAACCTGGCGTGTAAATTAACCAGCATAAAAAAAAAAAATGAACAGAAAAGGGAAGAATAAGGCATCTGGGTGAGTTTGACATCCAGTGTTCGGGCAGTTTTGGCACACAGTGCCGAGGTTCCCTCCTTCCACACTAATGAAACACATACATGAGCTCTCCCCCTACATCAGTTAGAATTCACCTTAGTGCAATGAAACAGTATGGAAAGGGCACAAACAAAAGGCTCGGCAGTAAAAGGAGGCCGGTTTCTAGCCCTCTTTCACTTCCTGGTTTGGCGGTCATCCGCTCCAGTGATTGGCCAGCATAGTTCAGTCCGGTTGGTTGCGGGGGTATGACCTCAGAGTGTGTCTGCTTCTGGCGGCCCGGATTGAAGGTGGCAGCTCCACGAACGCGGCTTCATCAGGTCCAGGAAGGAGGGCTGGAACACACATGACACCGATGTAGCAGAGGTGGTTCAGGTAGTGTCCCTGTATGACATGCTCTTGAGCTCAACAGGCCTAGCCATTACTTGGCTCGGTTACCAACGTGGAGTGAAGTCTTGTTTGGAGTGTGGGTGCAGTTTGTGTTTACCTCCTGCAGGGGGCAGTGACGCTGAGCATACCACTCCTGGGAGTACAGGCAGATGATCACCCCCTGACCCAGGAAGAGGGTCGTCCACATGATCACATTCCAGATGGGGCCTTTCCTCCGATCATGAAGGATGAAGTTGAACATCACTGACAGGGGAAGGAGGCGAGGTCCACAAGGGGGAGAGGTCACATGACCAGACCGCAGAGGAGAGCACACAGACAGGGCGACATAGAAAACAGAGAGACAGAAAATGAATTCACCTCCTTTAAAATAGAAATATGAATTTATTTAAATGTTTAAAAAAATCAGATCCAAAATTCAATGTTCAGACATTCAAGTTGCTCAAATTCGAACAGTAAAATTCAGAATCCCAAAATTCAATAAAACAAAACAATATTCCAGCTTCAGAAAAAATTTGATTTCAACATCCGGGACAGGAATTGCTTGCCTCCGACCGGACCTCTCTCCTCAGATCCCAGGCAGTGATTGTATGACTGATCTGCATGTATGACTGCCTGCAGCTACACCTGGATGAGAGGGGCCTGAGGAGAGAGGTCTGCAGTTGGACCCTTCTCGGAGAAGTGAGATGGTTCGATTGCATTCAGGCTCATTCCTTGCATTTACCTATCCTTGGTATCCCAGATGTTTCTATCATAATTTTTTTGGCAGAAATTTTTTAGTTCTAAGTTTTGGATCTGAAGTTCACCATTTGAATTTGAGCAGCCAGAATTGTGTTCTACTTGAATTTTTTGGGAGGACAGCATCTTACTTCCGAAGCACATGAAGAGGCAGAAGAGGACGGGGTAGAAGAATCCGAAGCAGATAGCCAGGATGTACTCGTGTACCACCGCCGACACGGTGAACACCAGGAACATGGCCGCCGCACGGAAACGCTTCCGGGACACCTTACATGGCCGAGAGAGAGAGAGAGAGAGAGAGAGAGAGGGAGAGATAGAAAGACAGAGGGGGATAGAGAGAGAGAGAGGGGGATAGAGAGAGACAAAGAGAGAGGGAGACAAAGAGAGAAACAGAGAATGAGAAATCCTAGCCGACTGGGTTAAGACAGTGTTCAGAGAGTTCGTGTTGAGATTGAGACTGATGTAGTCTAATGATCAGTCAGCACTCACCCACAAGAAGTCCCGGTAAATGTAGTAGTACAGCCAATCATGAACCACCACATTCCAGGTACGATAGTAGTTGGCGAAAGAGGTGGAATTCCACCAATCCTGTAAGTGGAGAAACGCACAACTTGATTTTAGTCTCTTTAGTCTCGGCAAGGACTCCTCTGAGTGTCAGAGCGTGGGTTGGCTCTTCCAGATCACAGACTCTAATAACAGGTAATCCGCCTCTCTCTCCCTCTCTCTCCCTGCGTACCTTGTAGAACATCCTGTCTGCGAAGCGCAGCATCTCAGCAAAGGCATTGAGCCAGCAGTGGAGGAAGGCAAAGAAGGCCAAAAACAGAACCAGCGCACCTAGAGGGAGAGAGAGAGAGACAGAGAGGGACAGAGGGAGACAGAGAGAGAGTGAGGGAGAGAGAGGAAGCTAAGAATTCGTTGCAAATGACGGCAAGTTTTTATTCACATCCATCATGGAGATTGATAGAACCCCTGGCTTAGTGTTAGTGTTTTTCCTGGCTGGGGCGTGTCTCTCCAGTACCTGGAAGGATGGAACTGAAGACGCATAGCACCATGGCTCTTAGGTCAAACAGCTGGGGACTGATGCTGCGGAACTGGGGGATGCACAGGCGCACAAACACATAGTAGGCATAGAACAGACAGCCCAGAACCTGGATGGGGAGCGAGAGAGATAGGAAGGGAGGGGGAGAGAGAGGGAAGGACGGGAGAGGGGGAGAGTGAAGGAGAGAGAGTTGAGTATAAAATGTGAGGATGTTATCTTCTGGTCAATGGTACAGCCCAGCACTGTAGGCATTACATTTACATTTAGTCATTTAGCAGACGCTCTTATCCAGAGCGACTTACAGTAAGTACAGGGACATTCCCCCGAGGCAAGTAGGGTGAAGTGCCTTGCCCAAGGACACAACGTCATTTTGCACGGCCAGGAATCGAACTGGCAACCTTCAGATTACTAGCCCGATTCCCTAACCGTTTAGCCACCTGACTACAAAAGGTTACCTGCAGAAACTTGGTGGCCACATAGCTCCATCGGATTTCTGGATTTCTGCAGGTAGACAGAGACATTCATTCATTTACATTTAGCAGACGCTCTTATCCAGAGCGACTTACGCTAAGTACAGGGACATTCCCCCCGAGGCAAGCAGGGTGAAGTGCCTTGCCCAAGGACACAACATCATTTGGCACGTCCAGGAAACAAACTGGCAACCTTCGGATTACTAGCCCGATTCCCTAACGGCTCAGCCACCTGACTACCTGGATCTGACAGATCCAGGAAGTCAGACAGAGAGCATGAATGTGGTGCCTCATCCAATAAGCATGTGTAGACTTGACCCGTATTTTACCTGGGGTATTTGTCTCTGTAGATGAGGGTGGGGGCAAACAGGAAGTAGATGTACTGGGTCATCTGGGGTGTGACTGAAGCGGGAGCCGAGCCTGAAGACAGGAAGTGAGATCACATCAATACAGACGCAGAGAGGGACAGGAGGAGTCCTAGCATGTCTGTGCGAGAGAGTACCGTTCTGGTTCTCTACATACCCTTCTTGTCTTTGGCCAAGGCCAGGACCCTGGGAACATTCTCTCTCATGTAGGAGTAGGATTTCATCATCAGACGCACCTGGAAGAGGCCTCACAATGAGGCAAACCCTGCGTTTACACAGGTTTACACGGTCCTGGACGCAAGCTATTCTTAGCTGGGCTGCTTTTAGGCTAGGAAAAAGCAAGCTAGTGTAGGCTAAGCTACAGATTTGACACTCGTTTCTACTCTAGGCTAGGCTACTGTAGGCTAGGCTCATACCTGCTCCAGGATGATTACGAAGCAGGAGGCTGGAGGCAGGCTGTTCCCTACGGCCACGTAAGTGGGCAGGAGGCCCAGACCCAGGGCCTGGTACAGGACAAAGAGCGACCCCAGCAGGAGGCTCCACAGACCGGGCAAGGCCGAGCTCAGGTACTGGGAGGCCCAAAGTTGGAACAGCAGGTAGGGAACCACCAGAACCGACAGGAACATGCAGATCCACGTGGAGACCACCAGGGGGAACTGGCCGAACGCGTACACCAGGAGGTCAAAGTCCAGCACCAGCCTGAGAGAGGGAAGAAGAAGGACAGGTTTATTCTCTGCTGGCTAGAACGTCCATCACTGCTGCTACCTGGACAGTCCACTCATCTGCAAGTTTTAGGGGCGGTTTGAGAGACTGAACAACCCCTTCGACCTCACCTGCCCTCGTCGATGAAGTCTACGACAAACGTACTGAGGATGAAGAGGATGAGCAGGGCGATGAACATGTGGTAGATGGTCCTGATGTGGTTGACTTCAAACAGCTCGCTTTTCCATAGAGAGAGAGAGAACATGGTCATACATGCAGAGAGACACGCAATCACTGATCCTGTACACGCCAGCAGAACTGCATGGAAGAAATCAGGACATACATTCTGATTAAAGATGTCAAAATCTTGCACAATCACTGATCCTGTACACGCCAGCAGAACTGCATTTAATAAATCAGGACATTCATTCTGATTAAAGATGTCAAAATCTTGTCCAGAGATGGATTTAACCAGGACTTACTCCAACAAGGACCTTCTGTTGACAAACTGCTTGCCCTGGCTCTGCGGCGACCGAAGCTGTCCGCAGGAGGACAGGCTGCAAAAACAAGCTGGATTACAAGGTAGTCAGGTGGCTGAGCTGTGAGGAAATCGGGCTAGTAATCTGAAGGTTGCCAGTTCGATTCCCGGCCGTGCCAAATGACGTTGTGTCCTTGGGCAAGCCACTTCACCCTACTTGCCTCTGGGAAAATGTCCCTGTACTTACTGTAAGTCGCTCTGGATAAGAGCGTCTGCTAAATGACTAAATGATTAACCGGGAGACAGGAAACATTGACATCCAGGTAGGATTAAATAACTGTAAACTAGGAAACATGAGTTAACATCTTATTCAGGTTTGAGGGATCCTCTGGGCCGCTGCATTTCAAACGAGAGAGGTATGAATGAAAAAAGGTCAGTTACGTGCGGAGCACACACAAGGCGATTCATACCCGAGTTTGGTCATTTCCTTGTCGGAGAGCGGGGGGGAGAAGGCGGCAGATACTGGCGCAGCCTCCAGAATGGCGGACTCTTCGATCAGACTGTCCATGAAGTCGTTCACCTGGCCTTCGAACTGACGCATGAGGTCACTCTTCAGGTGCTGGGGTAAGGTACACGCACACAGACAGGCATGAGGATGACACCACAATCAAACGCTGCGCTAACTGCATTCTATTGTCAGACTGTAGTTGAGGAATTTATTTGTTATTATTGCACTGCAGTATAATTTTTTTCACAGTACAATTCAATCATCTTGCTGCTTTAATCAAGGTGTTCTTGTTGCTATTTGTATGCAAAAAAAGATGAAAGTTGAAAATGTTTAGGGTTAGCTCCTTACTCTAATCATCGAATATTAACAGGATTTGAAAAACCATCGGGGCACAAGCAGATTGACAGGGTTTAAATGATAAGATTACAGCTCACACAGGCTTAAGAGAGATTGGCTCAGTCGTGCTATTGGGGATTTGGCACCGACGGTAAACAGCCACGCTCTGTGTAGCACTGGAAGAGTATAACCCAGGCAAATCAGCTGGGAGAGGATGAAGTCAGTTCAACTAATGCCTGGCCTAATAACTTAATGACATTTCTGGAACTGTTCCTCCCAACTGTAAGGGTAAGTCTCCATGGCATCAAATCTGGGGTTTTAATTCAAAGGTTTGAAGTCACTGACCCGTTGTGGAAGCCTGTATTGTTAAACACCGTCAAAACAAACGAACCTCGGCTTTCCTCTTCAGCTGGAGTTTACGGCTGATCAGCTTTTCCACCTCCATCTTACCTGAAACACAGAGCCACTTCTGATAAGCAGAATATCATGTTTCAACACAACAAAAGGATGAGAAGATCCGTTTTCCAGGTTGCTATAGTCACAGACAGGTCCACATGACCTGGAGAAGTGTAAACATCTAATATTTGCATAGAAAGGTCTGTGCCAAGAAAATTGAGCTCTGGATGGGTGGGAGAGTCTCAGGGAAGTTTGTCTTTCATTTCTCACTGCTGACTTGATTTGCCTAAATAAACTTAACATCTTAATAGCAAAAGTCCAAAAAGGTTGGACGATAATATGAAATTATTCCGACATCTGTGGGTGTCGCAAGACTGTAATAAACACAACCAATCATTAAGCCGTACCCTGACTAATGATTGGACGGGCTATCTGTCTGTCTGTCTGTATACCTACCAGCACGCACTCTGCCCCTGCACTCAATGCGTGTTACTATAGTTTTGTGGGAGTGGCTTTGAAGGGAGGAGGTGCGATAATTATCCTTAGAATAATCTGGAATTGAAGCTAAAATCGCCAGCTACGCACAACGTGCCTACACAACCTTTAAGTAAGCTGCACTGGACTGTTAGTCCATTTCCAACATACTTCCCCCCTCCCCCAATCTATAATCAACCCAATCAATGATTGGGTGCTGTACAGCAAAACAATGATAGATAGGCTAGCTAGATGAAACTATCAGAAGATAAGATTTTTCCATTGTCATCTGAATTAAAACAAGGCCTCACTATCCTCATTTTTGTTTCAGAAAGGGCCAAGATAAATAATAGATAAGAACTATGATAAATGAATGGACTGGAGTAGGATGAGTCACAACCCATGGAAGGTCACCTCAGGTTATGATGTGGCCTACTGGGAATTTACTGGTGACAACATGCAAATAAAACAATCATTGTTTCAGGATTGCGAGATTGAGTCCCATGACTGCAAGCGTGCACAATTGATCCAGGACGTCTTCTCTGACGTGTTGGTATTTGAGCAAGTGAATCCGTTCCAATTTCATATCCAACCTTGTGATGTAAAAATGACACAGTAGACAATAGTTCCTGAATGAAACCTTAGAATTAAATCTTGTAGATAGCTGAGCTCTAGGTAACGTATTATATGGCTGGAGAGGTCATAAGCAATCATGTCAGGAACCTTGTAAATGAATTAACTCAGAGGCAACAAACACTATCATAAATATATTGATTTGTAGGAATATTGGATCCTGCCAGATGTTGAGCAACAATAGTTACACCTAGTGCTACCCTTGTACCCACAGTGATATTTCTCAACCAATACAGACATGTTAGGCCCAAGCAGTAAAATATTCTCACCATTACTGGTTAAGCGTTTCTCCCCATTACACTGGCTCTCTCCATTCTCTCCAACCGGGCTGTCCAGGTCAGGGAAGGACGGCATCTTTGGCAAGACTCTGCTCCTGGACCGGACGGTGCTGCCATTCTCGCTCTCCATAACGCGGGTATTCAAATCCTACAGACCAACAGGCAAAGTAAAATATTCAGCCCGGAACCTTTAACATTAATCCAAAACATGACTGAAAGAACAGTTAAGAATTTGCTAACATTAGCCTTGGGAAGAGAAAAACGAGTCGCAGAGCTTTCTATTGTTCAACACAGTAATATATCTGTTTTTGGTGCTTGCGAGCTATCTGGCAAGGAATCTGTCTGAAACCACAACTAGCTAGCAGTAAATAACCTCATCTTTAAATCAAAAACAGATAGAGACAGACAGTGGCTGATTATTCAACGAAGAGTAGCCGTTTAACTCATGGAGTTATTTCACGCATCTTTCATTTTAAATTCAGCGTCTGTTCACTTTAGGCACTAACGATTAACCTTTCTAGCATCAACCTGTACTGTACTGGTTACCTGTCCAGTGCAGAAGACTGTCAAACAGTGCTTCTGTGGAGAGCTACAAATAGCTTTCTTCCCCTGCCAAAACATCAGCTCGACTTGCTAACTTGAGCTACAAGTGGGGCATCAATATGCTTAGCTCTATCGAGCTACATTATAAATACAGACATACTCACACGTTTCTGGTTCCGGAAGATTCCTCGTCTTTCCGACTTCACTAGCTAGCCAATGTCAAATCAGGCATGCAAGCAGCTAGCTGTGCAGATACCTGTTCAATCTGAATCACATTCACACTCCTCTCACCTCTGCTAATGTTGATAGAAAGCCTGCTGTTGATTGGTTAAAAGGTCTCTCCTCCTTTCATACGTCAACGCCTTGCTTTTCGACTGGAGCCAATAGATTAGCTTTTCATCGCCTCTGAACAGTCAGTCAAGTAAGTTTCAAATGCAACGGTCTCTCTCTTGCAAGAAACCCACTCATTTCCCAAACCCAAATAAGAAACATCGTGACTCATGGTGTGATGAATTCAATTTGTGTAAGTGTCTTCAAGGTCATTTTCTTTGTGAAAGAAAAAATGTGTTTTATATATTTTTTTAAAGAAACTGCCCACTCGTTCCTCTGTAAATAAAGATTTGCTGTGGATGATGAGTTAGCAACGGCGTACAGAAGTGACAGTGTTCTTTGTCAGCAAGCGTGTGTGAGTGTCTTTTATGAGCAGAAATCAGTTGACTTCCTGTAAAATGTTTTATTGCAGTAGTGCTATATCATGAAACAGTTGTAATTACAGTAAAAGGGTGACTTGACAGTAAAACAGAGTACAAAATTTGAAGACAATATCCACATATTCCAACATATCAATATTTTCAGGTAATCTTCAGCAGGCATGAGCCTTTATAAAAGCTCAACACATTTAAATTCAGTATATACACACACAAACGTCTCAAACAATTCATGCACAGACTCAAACACCCACAATATTATATCTTTTTTTCTTTATGAATGATACATATTTACAGCATCATCAATAACTCATCAAGCATTGTTAATTCTCATCACACCCCATGCTGTTGCATTACCCCTGTTACACACACATACACATACAACCACCCACACACACAACAACTACAATATTCTACAGACCCTCTAGCAAAATTCCTTCCATACCAGCCTTTGGTAAAGCCAACCCCTATTAACATCAACATCATCAAAGCCTATATATATATATATCAAATGTTTGAAATGACAGTGACAGTAAGAGGAGTTGCCAGCAACACAAATTATTTAGGCTTTAGATGACCACACTACAGAAGTACAGTTCTACCTTAATTTCATTATATTCTCCATTTCCTTTTGAAAACCAAAATACATTGGAAGCAAGTTTCCATCAATACATGACTAAAATATAAACACAAGACACGAGACTGAACTAAAGACAGTTGATATAAGGGATCCAGAAGAGATTGGAGATTCAAGCGACTGCTTAATCATCCCCTCTGCAGCCAGCTCCTATATAAAGACGTCGCCTTAGAAGCGACCAGCTGCCTTCCCCCAGGGGTCAGGCTATAAGAAGCAGAGAAGGCCCAGGGTGATGATTGGCTCTGGGTCCCTGGGCTGGCCCCCCCTCTCCTCCACCCCCAGGCCCCTCACAGGAAGGAGCTCCATGTCCCCCCGATGTAGCTCGGAGCTCCCCCACACCCTCAACTCCACCTCCACCTGGCAGACGGACACACAGGCAGACAGGGTGAAAATTGTAGGAGGCCCTGTGGGTAGCACCCAGTCAAGATGAAGTATTTGACAGCTCATTGATCTCTGGGGTAAGGCCTGTGTGATGTATGGTAACGCATTAGATTGTCTGCTGTGTGTTGACTGGCATCTAGGGGTGAGGAAATGAACTGTACTCGCCGTGGAAATCCCTAAATTCAGAAGGACTGGCATTTCAAGTGATTCAGTTTACATGACATAACTTGGCTATCCTTTCCCTCTGTCATATCTTTGGGTCTCACCTCACAACCTTTCCTGGTCACGGTGATATGCTTCGAACCAATCTTTGTATTAGTGTCTCCAAGAAAGTGAAGCCTGCCAGTTGTGTTGGCGATGGCGTGGTTGTCTTGGCAACCTATGCTCACACGTTGGGAGGCAGAGTGGCTGTGTAACCGTAGAAACCGCAACTGCACGACATCTAAACCAGCATACTCAATCTAGGATGCATGGACAAATGAATTCATATCAGAGATCTTCATCATGTAAAAATCTCATTACTCTAATCAGTGTGGACTGTAGGAAGACTTACCTTGTTGCTACTATTTATCTGACTGATCCATTGAACAGAACTTTTCGATTTATTCTTTTCTGGTTCCCACTTTCCTGCAATCTGCCATTCAAAGAGTAAATGGAAATGAGCCATCAATATCCTAGACAAAACATTCAGATACTTGACAGTATGAGTGTACCTGAGCAGGTGTAATAGTGAATGAGTGTACCTGAGCAGGTGTAAGAGTGAATGAGTGTACCTGAGCCAGTGTAAGAGTGAATGAGCGTACCTGAGCAGGTGTAAGAGTGAATGAGTGTACCTGAGCCAGTGTAAGAGTGAATGAGCGTACCTGAGCAGGTGTAAGAGTGAATGAGCGTACCTGAGAGGTGACAGGCTGTATGCAGGTAGTCCCTCCTGCGGTGAAGTTACAGAGCACCTGCAGGGCGTCGTAAGGACAGCCCTGGTTCGGGTCCATGTAGAAGAGCCCTAGGGAGAGAGGGTGAAACAGGACAACGTCAACAACACAGGATCCTTATCAACAGCAACCCTAGTCTGAAGTGTCTGAACAAAGGGCACCGCTAGGGTTTCTGGGCCCCCTGGCTAATTTGTACTCGGGGCCCTAAAATCAAAATCACACAGGGAAGTATGGGGTTCTGCTGGGCCCCCTGTCTAACCAGTGCCCCTAGAATCATTCTAATCCCCCTCCCCGTTTCGACGCCCCTGGTCTGAACCACTGACCGTCCTCCAGGTGCGGGTGGATTAGACCCAGCTCGTGACAGGTGGTGGCAGGGCTGTCCCTGGTGCCCTCCGGCCAGCCGAAGGTTCCGGTGACGGCCTGGTCACCCAGATGCCCTGGTGGGCCTCGGGTCACAGTGCTTGGGGGTGGCTGGAAACACGTAAGGGACAGAAGGAGGGTGAGACACACACACCATACTGTGTCTGTAAATATAGTATGAAACAGGAGATGAATGGATCAGCAGAATGAGGGTTAATCGTGTACCAACTTTTAAAGGTCCTCTTCTTTGAAAAATTGGAGCAGGTTTGGTTTTAGTTTTTTGTCTTTGTCCAGGTCCAGGTTTAAATCCAGGTCTAGGTTTGGGTCTAGGTCCAGGTTTGGGTCCAGGTCTAGGTCCAGGTCTAGGTCCAGGTTTGGGTCTAGGTCCAGGTTTGGGTCCAGGTTTGGGGTCAGGTTTGGATCTTGGTCCAGGCTTTTGCCCAGGTTTAACCCCTGGTCTTAGATCAGGTCTAGTTCCTGGTCTTGGATTGGGTCTTAGCCAAGGTCTTAGCCCAGGTCTTAGCCCAGGTCTTAACCCAGGTCTTAACCCAGGTTTTAGCCCAGGTCTTAGCCCAGGTCTTAACCCAGGTCTTAACCCAGTTCTTAACCCAGGTCTTGGACCAGGTCTTGGATCAGGTCTGAGCCCTTGTCTTAGCTCAGCTCCTGGCCCAGGTATCGGAAGCGGTTTAGATCCAGGTCTTCGCCCAGATCTGATCCCTGCTTTTAGTTCAGGTCTTTGCCCAGTTGTTGATCCACGCCTTAGCACCGGTTGTGGTCCAGACCCAGTGTTTA
Organism: Osmerus mordax; assembly: GCF_038355195.1. Taxonomy (NCBI): domain Eukaryota; kingdom Metazoa; phylum Chordata; class Actinopteri; order Osmeriformes; family Osmeridae; genus Osmerus; species Osmerus mordax. The sequence continues at coordinate 1,635,435 of NC_090075.1, forward strand.
GCTTGGTGCTAGGCCTGGGCACCGGTTGTGGTCCAGACCCAGGGTTTAGCTTGGTGCTAGGCCTGGGCACCGGTTGTGGTCCAGACCCAGGGTTTAGCTTGGTGCTAGGCCTAGGCATGGGTGTGGATTTCTTCAAGAGTTGTGGTCCAGATCTCAATCCAGATCTTGGTGGACCTGGTACGCCAGGTTTACCCTGTGAAAGAAATGTTTCAAAAGCCTCAATGTATAATTTACAATTATAATTACATCCGCTGTTCATTTTTTATCCAAACCTTTGGTTGCTGCAGATATAAATTAAAGAATTAAATTAAAGTCATCCTCACTGGTGGTCCTCTCTGGCCTCTCTCTCCCTTGACTCCAGGCAATCCTTGCACGCCCTTCACCCCCTTAACAAACCAGAACACTGTCAGCAATCCTTCTGCACACACCAATGCATCAAAAAGCCCTGGAAATAGACCCGTTAATAACCATAAAGTGTTATGAACACACCTTTTTCCCAAAGAGGCCCTGGAAAGCAGACAATTAAATTGATCAAAAACGGAACATTCCGTATCAGGAAGTGATTATCAAGCGCTGAAATGATGCTTTCTAAAAGAAATAGAAGTCACGTACTGGAGGTCCAGGTGACCCTCTTCCTCCAGGCGGCCCACGTGGGCCGATGACTCCCTGAATAACATCAGAAACCACAGGTAAAGACCTGACAGGAATTATCCCTGATTCCATTCTATAGATACTATAGATTACAGAACTGCATTACAGCTAACTCACCTGTAGACCTTTTGGACCTATTCTTCCTTTAGGCCCAATCAAGCCCTGATTACCCTACACAAAATGGAAGATGTGTATAGATATCATCATTCATTTGTCACCAGTTACATTCTAAATTAGACACACACTTAGACACACACTTTACACAACTATACATTTCTTGTGTGCTGAAATTGGAATGCAAAAGTTCCCTACTTTGCGTCCAGGAATTCCACTGTTTCCTGATAGGCCTTTGTCACCAGGTTGACCCTGACAACAGGGACATAAAGAATCATGGATCTGAGACAAAAACGACTTTTCAACGATCTGGAAAAGGCGGCTCCTCAGAAACATGAGCTGTACCTTGGACCCCGAGAGGCCGATATCCCCCTTCTCTCCTCGCAGGCCTGGAAGACCCTGATGAAGACAGGAGGAAGTTTACTCTCACGCTGGAAACATCCACTTAAACATCCACTTAAACATCCACTTAAACGTCCACTTAAACATCCACCTAAACATCCACTTAAACATCCACCTAAACATCCATCTAAACATCCAACTAAACAGCCACCGAAACAAGCTTCCAGTTCCTCTTAGTTTGTGTCTCGATGTGTTTGCAGTAGGAAGGTTTTATGAGCATACCTTCGGCCCTGCTGGTCCAGGGGGTCCACGTTTGCCTTTCGGTCCAAAATCCCCCTGGAGAACACAATGGTAGAGCAACATGAAGATACCAGTGCACTGCTTTCCACAGGTAACAACTTCCACCAGAAAATAATCTTTAAACAAAAGTTCCCAGATAAGCCCTACCTTGGATCCAGGGCTTCCATTGTTCCCCCTCAGTCCAAGGTGTCCAAGTTGACCCTGCAACATTCAATGGTACATTCGTACGAAGAAATGTCACTTATAAGAATGTGTGTATGATGATGCATGTCTCTCACCATCTTGCCAGTTTGGCCAGTTCTTCCGGAGGCTCCTCTGTAACCGATATCACCCTGGTGTGTACGGAGAGGGGTGGGAAAGTTAGAGCACACGGTTGAATGTAGATGAATTTATTTCAGGTATTGTGATTGTGGATATTTGAACAGAATATTATCCTACCGGGTCTCCTTCATTCCCTTCAACTCCCAGCAAGCCATCCAGACCAGCAAGACCCTAAAATTACAAACCCCACCCAACACGACCCATTGAGACCAACACTAGACTGTGCCTTGTAATCGGGAATCAGAGCAGCTTTGCTATCACATTTTCTGTGAATGTGGATCTATATGAAATGTGTCTAAATTGGATACTTGCTGGCTTTCCAGGTCTTCCTACAGAGCCAGGCTTTCCCACAGGTCCTGGTGCTCCCTAAGAATTGAAAAACACAGTTTCTCAATACTTTTAGAAGGAGATGGCAAAGGTTCACACATCCTTATTAACTTTTTTTTGTAAACTTTTGTTTTCAAAACTCTTGTAGTACAAAAAAGATTGTTGTTTTCTTGTGCGAGAAACAACGTTTTAGAAAAAGGAAAAAAAGTTTGGAAAAACAAATATGAAAACCTTTTTAAAACCTTTTTTGTTAAATTTTGTGCCAAACTTTTTTCCACGCACACAAAACAATTGTCTCTATCGTGTAATGGGAAAATAGGATAATATCATGAATTAAACCCACCGGCTTTCCAGGAAGTCCCTTACTCCCTTTTTGTCCTGGGCCCTGGTCCAATCCCTTCAAAGAAAGGACCTGGTTAGAAGCCATCATTTGACAGACTGTTATGAGACCCTGTCATCCATGAAGAGATGATGACCTCTCACCTTTGGCCCATCGGGTCCTATGTCTCCCTCTTCTCCTGGGGGACCAGTATGTCCTGGTCGACCTTTCGTTCCAGCTGACCCCACGAACCCCTTCTTTCCCAAGGTCCCCTACAAACACACCCACATGAAGGCAAGCACCTTCTGACGTGTTCAAAACACTTATGTGGCAATTTGAAGAACATAACTGTATTTCTTACCAATTTGCCTCTTTTCCCGGTGCCTCCCTTCCGCCCCATTGGACCTGCCGCTCCCTGGGAGAGAAAACCATCCGTAACATCACATACTAATTCACTGACAGCAAAGATTTAAACCAACTGCACTCTCACAAATTGCTTATTTAGGTTTCAGAAAAACAGAGGTACTTACCATTTCTCCTTTCTCACCCCTACTGCCAAGATAACCCTTCTCCCCAGAATCTCCCTAGCACCCACAGCAACACAGGCATCATCATTAACATGCCTTTTGACCTACAGGAGGTTGGCACTTTGTAGGAACAAGGCGGACATCAAACTGAAAGGTACATCTCACCTTTGGTCCTGGATTTCCATCTTTACCATCTGCACCCCTCTTTCCAGGTGAACCCTGAGGACAGGAGATCACATGCACACGTGTTAACATGTGTTAGAAGATCCATTCAGATCTTCCATTATTTCCCATGTTGGAAAACAGGGGAGTCAGGTGGCTGAGCGGTGAGGGAGTCGGGCTAGTAATCCAAAGGTTGCCAGTTCGATTCCCGGTCATGCCAACTGACGTTGTGTCCTTGGGCAAGGCACTTCACCCTACTTGCCTCGGGGGAATGTCCCTGTACTTACTGTAAGTCGCTCTGGATAAGAGCGTCTGCTAAATTACTAAATGTAAATGTAAAACTGTGAAACAGGTAAATACTTACTCGTGTTCCTTTAGGGCCTATTAAACCTGCAGGGCCTAGATTTCCTGGAGGACCCTGGAACGTCATTGTAAACAAGGGTTAGACATCCATCCTATCCCATCTCATTCACTTCAAGCAGTCTACATGAGAGAACGACTGTGTTAACAGGGCAAGCCACTCACCCTTTGTCCATGGATGCCCTTCTGTCCCTTGGCGCCCCCAGGTCCTGTACTCCCCCCTGTTCCATATCGCCCTGGAAGACCTGACGAGCCTCTATTGCCAGGCTGACCCTAACATAGAGGAAACAGGCATCACTGCACTGGCTAGAGTGGTTAGTGTTATCTGATGGGGCCAGGCTAGTTTTAACGCATGTGATAGCTGAATTTTTGGTTGCCATATGTATGGAGATTGGAGTTTCAGAAAGGTATGGCTTGCATGTCACTCACCTTCAGTCCTGAGACGCCCTGCTTCCCTCTGTCGCCTGGGGAACCCCTGGAACCCTGGAGACGCAGGAAGGCAGGACATGTGTTGGCCAATGGCCTTCTCTCTTGTCCAAACACTTCCTGGGTGGGCAGCCTATTGCGATTTGTTATTCTGGACGAGCCCCCTACCTGTTTCCCTGGTGCTCCAGTGGACCCTTGTACTCCTTGTTTACCTCGGTCTCCTTGGAAACCCTTAAGGCCGCTCTCCCCACGAGGTCCCACTTCTCCCTTCTTACCCTTAAACAGGAACAGGAAATCCCACCGCATTAGTTCTGTCGCACTCAGTGGAACAGCCCGATAAATTTTGTATTTACATGATCCATATTCAGGGCGATTTCGTATTCATGCGATGCGGACGCGTTTTGAGAGAGGGTCCTTTCATCTCAACAAGGCTACCGTGATGAAAGAATACAGGATTTATAAACAGGCACTCACAGCTGGTCCCGCTCTCCCTGCGGGCCCCTCTAGGCCCCTCAGTCCTGGAGGCCCCTAAAGCACAGAGACTGCACCTTTCTTATATATCATCATGATTCATCAACAAACCATTTTCAATATCTCTATTCCCAAAGACGATCCAAAGTGGAATTAACTCTCGTCAAATTAAATCATCAGATCGTACAGAAAATGCTTAGAATTTGTTGGGTTATCCAACATACAGCATAAGGTTAAACTGATCTACAATCAATAATCAATACAGTCTAATCAATATACCTCCTCACCATCGACACCAGCAACTCCCTTTTGGCCAACAGCACCCTTGAATCCCTGCATGATGGAAGAACACGGGAAACGGAGCCCTGATTAGACATCACGCAAAACAACCCAGGTGATCTGAAACTAGACGGCAGAGACATGATTCTACCGTGTCTCCTTTCTCGGCAGCTGCCCCAGAGGCTCCTGTGGGTCCGTCTTTACCCTGGAGGAGGAAGAGGAAGAGGAGGAAGAGGAGGAAGAGGAGGAAGAAGAGGAAGAGGAGGAAGAAGAGGAAGAGGAGGAAGAGGAAGAGGAGGAAGAGGAGGAAGAGGAGGAAGGAGAGGAGGAAGAGGAAGAGGAGAAAGAGGAGGAAGGAGAAAGAGGAGGAAGGAGAGGAAGGAGAGGAAAAGGAGGAAGAGGAGGAAGACAGCAGCACATCACATCTCAACAGGCTCAAACCAAGTTCATCAGCAGGAGATCCCTAGTCTGAGTAGAAAAACCTCTTCAAACACCTTCTACTACTTCAGGGAGGTAGAAAGATCTGTCTAATGTAACTAAGTGTGATAATCTTGTATTTAGATGTGTTGTGTCTTGTTTCTAGTATAAATGGCTTATCTGGTGACTTAATTTAAATAAATGATACAGTATTTTAAGAAATCTTATCAACTAAAAACTGTATTGGTAACCAAATGTACTTGTTTTAAGCATAAGCAGCATAACTAATATTTCTGTACTTGAATCTCTGCAGTGAAAGATGTTGGAGGGACTTACTGGGTAGCCTGCCACCCCTCTGGGGCCCCCAGGTCCAGGGGGGCCCTGGCCTCCCGGGGGGCCCTGGAGCCCCAAACCTCCCCACGGCCCGATGTTCCCCTGCAGGCCCTGCACTCAGTCACCATCGTGAATTAATGAATGAATGAAAGGGAAGTCTGAAACAAATTACTGAATCAACAAATATGTGGATGGATGGATGGATGAGGGTGATGGTTAGGGTTAGATGGATGGATGAATGGATGAAAATACGGAATGAATGAACGAACAAAAGAAGAAGGGAGTGAATGAATCATACAAGAGCTCCTCTATATCCTCTGAGTCCAGGTGCGCCTTGCTCGCCCTGCAACACAAACAGAGCAGATGTTCAGTTTACTGACCAATCCTTCAGCCAGCCTTCATGATAAAGACACTGTCTCGGAACCCAGACCCCTGATTCGACTCACTGGGCCGCCCTGCTCGCCCCTTGGCCCCTCTAGACCGCGGTTTCCCTGCAAGTAACGATAAAACAAACACAGTATGGGCCAACGATAGAAATATGATGTCACAGTCCTAGTCATCGGCAAGAGAATGTGAGAGGTCCACTGTTTCAGGTTTTAGTGTTTTAACCCTGAAGTACTTCCCATGTCATAGGTCGAGGAGTAATAAACAGGAAGTGGTCATCCATACCTTCAGGCCAGGGTTTCCTGGAAGACCAGTTGGACCTTCTTTCCCCTTCACCCCCTGTAGGACACATGGACAGGAGTTGGCTTGACAACAACAGGAGCCGTACTGTTGTTCCAGTAGAGTCCGCTCTGACTCCAAACTCCAGAGACTTACTTTGACTCCAGGCTTCCCAGGTCTCCCAGATATACCCCTGCCTCCTGGGTCCCCCTGCAAAGACAAACCCATGACCACCACCACACTCAGACAAGCACGCTCACAGGACGCAAACCTCAAGGAAACGAGAGTGGGACCGGAACATGTCTACGGGGTACCGTGGAAACAGCGTGGGTGTGGTCGTGAGGGAGTGACACTTACACTCGTCCCCACGGTGCCCTGCACGCCCGGAGACCCCGTCTTCCCCGGCATTCCCTGTCACATGGGACGATGACATCACTCACTGACATCACACACCACCTCCACCATCAAACATCGGGTACTCTTACATAGAGTGTGGTCAAATCTGTGCCCTCCAACGTGAACATTTATTGAGGAACCCCCATGTTAAGTAAGGGCGTCAAACTTTTAAAGCTTTGACATTTAGATAGACAATACCCTTAGTCCTGTTGGTCCAGGATTCCCATCTTCTGCAAGCGGGCCAATGGGTCCCTGAGAGAGAGAGAGAGACAGAGAGAGAGAGACAGAGACAGAGAGAGACAGAGAGAGAGGAGAGAGAGAAGAGAGATACCAAGGGTTGTTTACAAACTGCATCTGTTAACAACACCTGAGAACAATGATAAATGAAAGAGAGGAAATGAAAGGGGTCTCACCGGTGCTCCGTAAGTCCCATCTTGTCCCCTGCTTCCAAAAAGACCTTCAAGACCCTGGGATGAGAGACAGTGTTATAAAGACCATAGGATGAGAGACAGTGTTATAAAGACCTTCTCCATCTCTAAAAGCTGAGATGTTGTTTCATATGTTGTTTGCTTTACAGTCCAGCAAAGTGATGTTTCTCAGTCAAGTTAGAAAGTGAGTTAATCTCATTAATCTCACCTTTAACCCTTTAGGCCCCGTGACCCCTGGGACCCCTGGCCTCCCCTGTGGGGTTACAGTCCAGGAGGCAGATTAAGAAGAGGAGTTCAATGTCAGCAGAAAAAAAAACGTCCTCGTTCAAGACAGATTATAGATTGCAATATTAAGTGCTGTAGTCTACAGCAATTCATTTTGCTCAGGTCAGTACCATGAAAAACAGACAAGACAAAAATACATTAAAAAAATATTTTTTTAAAGAAAAGCAGTGCTTCCAACTAGTTCTGAGAATGTCTGTGAATAAGAAGTGTAGGTACATAGGAACCTTTATACCAGGTTCTCCTTCAGCTCCTCTCTCTCCTGGCTTCCCCATCAACCCCTGGAGAGGGGAGGGGGGGACAGAGGGGGGAGGGTGGGGGGAGACAGAGGGGGGAGGGTGGAGGGGGTGGAGACAGAGGGGGGAGGGTGGGGGGAGACAGAGGGGGGAGGGTGGAGGGGGTGGAGACAGAGGGTGGAGGGTAAGGCTGCTGTTGACCAGACTAACTGGAAAAAAACTGATTTCTCATAACTGATACTCACAAAAGGTCCAGGTAGACTAGCAAAGCCAATCCGACCATCTCGACCCTTGACAGACCAACAGAACGTGATGAAGACGCATCACAACACAACAGATCTGAACAGAACTTGAACTCAACAGGTTCCAGAACACCAGAAGGCAAGTCTCTTCCCTCACCTTGTCTCCTCTGGGTCCAAGCAGGCCCTGGCCACCAGGAGGACCTCTGTCACCCTGGAACAGACCCCGTGTGCAGGATTTTATAAAAAAGTCTGCTCTACCATGAGGAATCCTCCGTTGCCGAGATATCTCTCACCTTCATCCCGTCTCCTCCCTGCTTCCCCTGTTCGCCGATGATGCCGTCGTAACCCTGGAGACGGTCAAACCAATCGAAACCGTTCAGAAGAGCACAAAGGAAGAGGAATCTATATCAAATTCTGAGTGGGTTCCAATCGACAGACAGGCAACTTACAACAGAGCCTGTGGCCCCGAGAGGCCCTACTGGGCCCACATCTCCCGGCAGACCAGACGCCCCGCCTCGGCCCTTGAAGCCACGCCTTCCCGGGAGGCCCGTGGGGCCCTGCAGAGAGCGAGAGAGAAGGACGGGATCATGAGGGACTCTCAGAGACACCAGTGGACTGGGCGGAGTGAGGGGAACTGACACCTACCGTGTCTCCTTCGAATCCTGAATCGCCCTTCTCGCCTTTCTTGGCTTTGATCCCCTGGAGATAAATAAACGTTAAAAACACACATACATGTACACGCACACACAAGTAAGAATGCGAGAAGGTAAACAGATGCATACATGAAAACATGTGAACATGTTTAGCTGGGTAGTTTACATTTACATTTATTCATTTAGCAGACGCTTTTATCCAAAGCGACTTCCAAGAGAGAGCTTTACAAAGTGCATACGTCACTGATCATAACAACAAGATAGCCACAAAACATTGCGAGTAGCCAAAACATGAAGCACACATTGTGAACAACCAAAGTAAGTGCCAAAGGGAAGAACCATAAGAGCATGTAGTTAAACAAGTTACAATTAAACAACATGAACCGCTATACGTGCAAGTGTACCTGTGGAAAAAACAAGCAACAATAATAAAAACAATATATCACGGCGAGTACAAAAAATTTAAAACAGTTACCACTAACCACAAGAGCAACAAGTCAACAAGTAGTTGAAACACGACATAGGGCAGCGATGAGACTGAACAGATGGAAACATTCCTATTTGATTACATTGGAAGAACTTCCAGTCATCTCGTCAATAGGAAATTAGAAAATTGCTTTAAGTAATCTTACGGGATCACCTGAAGGTCCAGGTTTTCCTGGCTTCCCATTGGCCCCCTGAAAAGAGAGAAAAAAGCATTGTAATGTACAAGAAACTTCCTGGTCCTGTTCTGTGATCATGTGTTTGTGTGTGTGTGTGATGAGAAGTCTTACTTTCAGTCCAGGAATCCCAGGGTGTCCTATTTCCCCTTCATTGCCTGTTGCTGCCCCCTAGTGGAACACCACGGAGAACACACACTAAGACACTTCATTTGGCCACAACTAGCAAAATATCTGGGTTGCATGGATGTATATTTCACACTGATATCAACTGGGAGTATGATGAAGTATGATGACTGAGATTTAGGGGTTGACACTTACAGGATCTCCTTTAGGACCTGGGGGCCCCTCTGCTCCTGGGCTGCCCTGTGGAGAAACTTCAAATTCAGCCTCATCAACTGTAACAGTTTATGTCCAATAGAACGTTTTCCAACTGTCAAGTTTGCATACATATCTACAATCAATCAAAAGCACTGCCTCAGCTGCAATACATCTGTATTGTGCAGTAAAGTTCTGTGAAAATCCTGTATTTTATTATATTATATGATCATATTTTTGATGTTGGAGCGAGGTTAGATACTGTTCTGCGGTCCTACCTACCTGTGGTCCTCGAACCCCTGGAAAGCCAACAGGGCCATCAGGACCAGGCTCTCCCTGGAAAACACACAAGTCTGATTTGTAATAACCGTGTACTGAAGAATTGCATGAAAGCAGTTATTCTGCATTTTATTAATGGAGAACAGGTAACTCTCAATCCTTCCTGACTCACCTGTGGTCCAGGATGCCCCCTCAAGCCCGCATCACCTGGCTGGCCCTGCAGAAACACACGCTGAGCGGTTGACGCTAATTTGGCTAAGATGCTAAGCTAACGCATGCAAAGCTGCTAATATAAACAAGCCAACAAAATCAAAAACTGGATCTACTATATGTGAATCACTTCTTACTGGAGGTCCATTGACTCCCGGAACGCCTTTCGCTCCTCTGGGGCCCATTTTACCCTGATGAGAAGCAAATAAGTAGCTTTTACCTACAGGAGATGCCATCAATCTGGGCTAGCTTTTAGGATGTCAGGTGGCTGAGCGGTGAGGGAATCGGGCTAGTAATCCGAAGGTTGCCAGTTCGATTCCCGGTCATGCCAACTGATGTTGTGTCCTTGGGCAAGGCACTTCACCCTACTTGCCTCGGGGGAATGTCCCTGCACTTACTGTAAGTCGCTCTGGATAAGAGCGTCTGCTAAATGACTAAATGTAAATGTCAAGTCTGAAGCTACCAATCTGTAAGAAGAGCTGCTTCTCTTACAGGCGGGCCCGGCGATCCGACAAACCCTTGCGCACCGATATCCCCCTGTCAAACAACAGAGAAATGTCTCGTTACAACCTGGTTAGAAGTCGGTCACAACCTAGTTGCTGCCGATAGGTCGATACTCACCGGTGGTCCAGATGTTCCCAAGAACCCTTTCTGACCTCGAGCTCCTGGTACTCCCTAAGAACATGACAGCGAGAGTTCAGTGTCAGAACATCTTGTTGGAAATGAAGACGTTCCACGTTAGATTCTACCTTGTTAAACACGTGGTGTCTAACGACAGAACTATGATACAGTTAAGCTTAAGGTAACCATAACTCACGATGTAGCCAGTGATCCCATTAAGACCCCTGCTTCCATTGTCTCCCTGGAATCAAACAAGTTTAGCATGATTCTGTATCATGATTCTGTATCATGATTCTGTATCTTTAGCGATTGAGAGACTAGCAACGTGTGAACAGGAGCAGATTAATCTAACCTTCTCTCCTTTACGTCCTCTGTTTCCTTGGGGCCCGGGTTCCCCCTGGTAACCCTGGGAATGAAAATCACCTCACGTTACTGGCTTCTTACTACGAGATAATGGTAGATTCAGCTTCAGGACCTGGCGCACTAGCACTAGCATTTTACGCAAACAGGCATCAACCACGGCCTTTCCCAACCCACTGGCGTAACTCAAATATTTGTTTTCATTTTTCATACTTTAGTTTTCATTGGTTTGGCCCACAGGTTGGGAATCGCTAGACAGCTGTACAAATGCCTAGGCTACATCTGCATGGCTGTAGAGAATGGGGTTAGTTCATGTTACAGTAGAAGTCCCTGCCATTCTTACCCACTCACCCAGCTCCCCTTTGCTGCCCTTTTCTCCTCTGTAGCCCTGAAGACCCTGGTAGGATGAAATGATAAGTTTCAAATCAAGTTCACCCCAAGTACATGCCTACTGTGTTTTTGTACAGAAATCCAGAAATACAACTACATAAACAAAGTACACCATTTTGGATTTTCTATTAGAACCAGATCTGTCCTGTAGCTGAGCGGTGTTGCCAGCTTCTCGCACCTGTTCTCCAGGTATCCCTTGAGGGCCTGGTTCAGCATCCTTGCCCGGAGTCCCATCTCTCCCTGGACGACCCTGAGGGCCTGGCATTCCCAACGGTCCGGGAATCCCCTGGAACACAACACACGCACGCACTTACACACACGCAGGCAGGAAGACCTAACACACACGAAAATATCCCACACAAACACTTGTCTACTTCCTCACACCATTGCACGCATGGTCAGGACAGGGCCAGGATAGTGGGTTGTACTGGACCACAATGTTTACTCATGGAAACATAGGTAGTCCTTTTCTTCTCTTCCATGCCAACCAATGTCCTCCTGTGTTACTACAGGTAGTCCTTTTCTCCTCTTCCATGCCAACCAATGTCCTCCTGTGTTACTACAGGAGTCACACAGTGGTGGAGGTGTCTCCACCTCCACTGAGCTGATTCTTCCTGGCACTGAGACTGGCGATGTGTGCCCACTCTGCAGCTCGGAGTGGCGCCATTAGAGCCTCTGTCTGTCTGGAGCCCTGCAGCTCACAGGGATACTGGCACAGGGGGACTGGCACACAGACTGGCGCTGGCCTGGGGAGTGTTGCTCCAGAGTGTGAAGGCTGAGGTGGAAGGCTAGCTTGTTGGAGATAGGTCATCAGGTTCACTTCTCTTACGCGATTGGACAACCTTTGGTCCAACATGGGGAAATTGGATTTTTTTCTCTAACCTCCATCCTTTGCTGAAGTTAGTTAGTTTACCCCAGCGAGGGTTCTGTTCAAGAGCAGATAAAACAGAGATACCTACGATTTTCCCTCGATCTCCTTTCCTTCCTTGCTTCCCAGTAATCCCAGGTGGTCCCTGAAATGAAAATAATCTCTGCTGTCAATGGAAGAGCAATCTGTCTCTATTTACAGCTAGACAGAGAGGGAACTGCAGCCTGGCTTCAATGTACTTTTTCTACTTTAAATATGTAAGAATTATAAAAAAGCAATGCTTTTCTTCAGGACAAAACTTGATCTCATAACATGACCCAGCTCGTGCTATGAAGCCACTAGAATATCTTTGAATGTACACAGTACTGAACGAGCTGTTGTTGTTTACTTACAGGTGGTCCAGCATCACCTGGGGGGCCGAGGGGCCCTGGGGAACCCTTGAGTTTCTAAGAAGAAAAAAACAACGAAAGTGTCAGGAAAACGAAATGGTCGAGATCACCTGAATCGGACAACAAGTTACAAAGACCCCTACCGGCCACGCTGACACCAGCTTCTTGTAGATTTTCTTTTTCTGTAAGAGAACAAAAGTAAACAAAACATTAGAGCAGGCCTTTACCATCATCAGTCAGACAGACAGCAGGTGAAGAGTCATTTCCCCTCCATGGTGTTACCTTGAAGGTCTCCCATTCTTCCTCTGAGGTTTTGAACACAACAATGGCGGGCATCCCTGGTGGACCAATAGGGCCGCGGTACCCAGTCCTCCCAGTCCTACCCATGCCCCCAGCATAGCCCTGCCACAACACAACACACACTGTCAGAACACAACACACACTGCCTCAATACAACAAACACTGTCAGAAAAACCCCACACACACACTGCCCTGCCACAACACAACACACACTGTCAGAACACAACACACACTGCCTCAATACAACACACACTGCCTCAATAAAACACACGCACTGTCAGAACGCAACACACACACTGTCAGAACGCAACACACACACATTGTCAGAAAACACCACACACTCACTGCCACAACACACGCTGTAAGAAGACACAGACACACACTGTTCTCAGGGGCACATACTCTGTCTCCTTTAGGTCCAAGCAGCCCTGGTAATCCTGGAGGACCTTGCAGGCCCTGGAACAGGCAGGCAATGAGATGTCAGCAGGGTCAAGTTTTGCTTTCATTCTATCTTGTTAAGGTTGAATTGAGATTTCGATTACCTTAAAATGTCATCATCTAACATTAATTGGGATGAATGTAATGTAAAGTCGTAAAAGATTATGATTCTCAGCTGCTGTTGACATGTTTTGTAACTTAACTTGACTGATCAATCAACAAATTATGAAAAAAATGTCATCAAAATCCACGGCATCATTATCACAAACATTGAAAACGATCTTGAAGGATGGTGCTCATTATTCAAAATGTATCATGTATTTAAATGGATTATTCTTTTACTTCTCAAAACAATGACTGTAGCATAACATCGCTGTGAGGAATCCAATGTATCTACCAGTACATGCAGTACAGTACAGATGCACTACTACTGTTCTACCAGAAGGGGGCTCAAGTGTTCAGCTTACTCCTCCAGCCCACCTTGCGAAGGGTTGGAGAGAAATGGTGGACAGACCAAATTGATGACCACCTGCAAACTTCATTTCACTCTCTATCCCCTTTCTCTCTCTCTCTCTCTCTCTCTCTCTCTCTCTCTCTCTCTCTCTCTCTCTCTCTCTCTCTCTCTCTCTCTCTCTTTCCAGATCCCATCTATAAAGCACTTCCAGCTGATGTAAATGACCCCATGCCTTCACCTCTTCCATCAGACAAACTCAATAACTCCACAGAAACCCAATTTCACACAATGGCCATCAGATCTAGTGACAGGTGGATTTACGTAATGTTTTGGAGCGAGTTCTATATGATAAATGTATGTTCTGGGCACTTTTAATGTTCAGAAGAATATTTTTAACGGGAGGAACAGGGTGTTCAATTTCACTTGGATGCAATAATACATATATTATATCTAATGCATTGCTTCGAAAGTAGCAGATAAGCAGTTTGTGTCTTACTCTTAGTCCTCTGAGTCCAGGTTTCTTCCCCATTCCTCTCGGTGTGTGGGCGTGTCTCATGTGCATGTCGACCTCTGATTGGCTCTGCTGCTGCGACGTCACCTCCGGCAGGAAGTCCAAAGTCGATTCACGAGTTTCAGAGTTGATGTCCTCTCTTCCGGTCTCTCCCTCCATCGCCCTCTTGTCCTCCCTCCCTGTCGCCTCACGGCTCCCCTCCTCCATGCCCTCCTCCGTGTCCTCCTCCGTGCCCGTCTCTGTGACAGGCTCCGGAGGCACGGCACTCCCAGCCCTCTCTGTTGGCCCTGCAGGGAGGGACACCTCCATCGCGGTCTCCTCCATGCTCACGGCTGTTGTCACGTTATTCCCTGTGACGGAGACGTCTGTCCCGTTCTGAGGTGAGCTCGTGTCCTGAGGTATTCCAGCTCCCGACGAGGTGTCTCTGTCAGGGAGACGAGGGGGGTTTTGCTTCCGTGCAACAGCGTTCCTCTCCTCGGTTCTCCCCCCGGCGACACTGACATTTCCTGTTTGGTGGAGGGGAGGAAGAGGGGACACGTCCTCTCTCACCTCCCCCCCGTCCTCCCCAACCAGCCTCTTCCCATCCCCAGAACCGACCACCGGGGTGGGATGAACAACCCCCGTCTCCCTGGTGGGTCCGGAGGTTAGTTCAGATCCAGGGGAGATTTGTGTATCTTTTACCCCCACAAAGGAGCTTGTACTTGGGCCTATGGAACCCTCAGCGACACCAAATCCTCCAGCCAGGAATCCCGGTTGCGTGGGACTCTCTAAGAAAGCCACAGGTCTGACAATAGCAGTCTCTACTACCTCAGATGGGTAAATGTCTGTCGCAGTAGAATTCTGCGTGGCTCTGAGCGCTGGGAAGGGCTGGTGCACTCCTTCAGACATGTTGGAGGAGGCTGATTGGTTGGTCCTCTGCAGCCCCTTCCTCCCCCATGATTGGTTGGGACTTGTGGAAGCAGCATATCCATTGGATGAACCATTCCCAGATGGCCTATCAGGTGCAGAGATGTGGAGCTTTGCTGTTTTGAGAGGACCAATCTCCAGGTTTGTCACGGAAGAAATGTTCTTAGCGACGTTTGCAGCTTTATCCTGGTGCAAGGAGGACGTCAGGTTAGAAAGGGTTTTGGACGTCTCTGCGTACAGCATCACCCCCGCCTGTCTCAGTGTGTGGGCCCCCGTCTGGGTCCTGGCTCTGGAAGTCTGGTTGCCTGGAGACGGAGGTGGTCCAAGTTGGTCCTGATGTCCGGTTCTCCTGACATGGTTCTGGTCAGCAGCGGTCTGGTTCTTTGGTCCAAGACGAAGAAACTCATTCCCTGAAGAACGTTCTAGTGCTGCTGAGGTTCTAGCCTCCCCAGCATCTCCTGAGAGAACGTCCTAGAGGACATGGCAGGAGAACGCTTGATAAGGACGTCAGTTTACTGTTTGGGAAAAGCTTGTGCCTTCATGCCGAGTACAATTTAAAAGTAATGTATGTAATTAAGAACTTAAGTATGCACTTAAAAGGTCATTAAACAGTATGTGCTTCAGGGATTCAAGGAAGATATCCAGTAAAAACATCCAACCGGAACTTGAAAAGAGGAGATTGTGTCGAGCCTTTGGGCAAAACTAATTTTTACAGTCTCGTAAACCTCACAGCCTGCTCGAGCCTAATGTGGCATCTGGCAGACAGGCAGACAGACAGACAGACAGACAGACAGACAGACAGACAGACAGGCAGACAGGCAGGCAGGCAGGCAGGCAGGCAGACAGACCAGTGTTTCAGTGTACCAGTAGGGGGCAGTGTACCTGTGTGTGTCCTGCAGTGAGGCAGCTGGAATTGTTGGTCTGGCAGCTCAGTTCAGCTGCTGCAGGGTCTCCCATGATGAAGAGCATCTGCTGAATGGAGCCCTGTGCACAGAACAGACAAACATCAAACCAAAAGGCTGGTCCTGGGGAGAGAACAGAGAATGATTCATCCAATGGATGTACTACTTCCTGAAGTCCCAACCAATCAGGTTCAGGAAACACGAAGCCAGCAGAACTCAGTGACACTATCTCCCAGTAACGTGCTTACAACAGATGGCAGTTGAACAGTCAATCTTTTTTCTAAAGTAAAGACGACGTTCTCAAGCTCCAGGAGTGATGTTTTGGCTTTTATTGTTCGGGCAGAGCAACAATGCCATAACAACATTGTCAAAACCTGAGCCAGAAAAGTACCTCAGTACAAGCCTTATGTTGTATCCTCTGTAGAATGTTAATTCTACAAAACAAGGTGAAAATAGTGAAACCAGTACAAACATCCCAGAGACAAGCCCTTGACCTATGAACCCTGGTGTGACCCTAGGTCATGTTCTGTGTAGACGTCAGATGAGCCTACAGCTAGGAAGTGTATCTGGGTCAAATACTACTTGCAAATACCCGGGAAGTGCATAGCGGAAGAAAATGAATAGACAAGACAGGAATCCAACACACTGAAATACCGGTGAGTGTCTTCGAATAGTGTTTTATCTGTGCGTTTGACGCAAGTGAGTTCAACCATGTGGCTCAGTCAACACTCTCAGAATCTTGTGTTTGTCTTTCTCAGTCGGTCTCTACCTCAACCCTGGATCTGTCTCCTGTCTTGCTGCCCTCAGAGAGACACGTGACAGGTCAGCTCCTTGAAAGAGGTCAGCTTCTTTAAAGAAGGGAGTGAATTAACATATGCATGTCATAGCTTTGAAAAACATCTAAAACTGTACCCAGGCAGTGATTAAAGAGGAAGGTTTCCAGTGAAGATGCCTGGATTCCGAGAGTAATGACAGGATTAACACATAAAGCAATGTGTTGCTGAAAGAAAAACCACAGACCGAAATATAGAAAAACAGGTTAACATTTAGCAAAAAAGTCTTGCTATTAGTCTACGTTTAGGCACTGTGTTTTGTGATCCATCCCACTGCACTGTGCCGTGGGGTCAAGTTCAAAGGTCAAGGATTAAGGCCAAGACTTTGTGTTTGAGTTACACCCAGCAACCATCCTTCGGCCTCTCATCATCCCACAGCCTGGCGGAGCAAACACCGCCGTCTTCACAGACACGAGAGGAAGGACGTTTTTTTTACACCAAGGATTTATGACATTTCCCTGGCCGATGTGAAAATCGTTCCTTTCCCTCATACGATCGCAGGCATGTGTAATAAAGGGCTCAGGGCCGCTCTAGGGCATGCCGAGCCTCTTGTGGTTCACCCTGTACCGACCACATGAAGCCACAAGGCCACACGGCTCATCACACGGAGCATCCCCGGAGTCAGGTGGCTGAGCGGTGAGGGAATCGGGCTAGTAATCCGAAGGTTGCCAGTTCGATTCCCGGTCAAGCCAACTGACGGTGTGTCCTTGGGCAAGGCACTTCACCCTACTTGCCTCGGGGGAATGTCCCTGTACTTACTGTAAGTCGCTCTGGATAAGAGCGTCTGCTAAATGACTAAAAATGTAAATGTAAATGTAAATGTAAACCCCAGAGAAATAACGAGGGGAAAGAACGGGCGGGTGACGATGCAGTTCTGTAGATAAACACTCACATGAGACCTTGACAAACGGATCGCAGTGACTTGAGGTTTCAAAGGGCAGTTAGCTTGTTTAGAGGAAGAAGATACAGATCGGGCGGCCATCTTTTGAAGGCTGCTGTGTTCTGTAATCCACACTATCATGCTGAGAGACGTTGCCAAGCATTCTAGGTAGCGCGCTAGGATCACGGCTTCCACATTTGAGGCCTTGGGCCTAAGAATCTCCAACGAAGCCTTGAATCTAAATGACAAAGACAGTGCAATTCGATGAGATGACAGTCTGACGTCTCCTTTACGACACACCGTTACAGCTGTGTCTGTTGGTTGTTCCTGCATTCCTACAGACCTGGGGAGGTCGAGGGGTATCAAAGAACCACAGGCCAAAGCAACAACAACAGCCCTTCCACAGCAACAGCCCCTGTCCCAGCCAAGCCCACACTGCAGTCAATCACACGCGGATGTCCTCAACAGACACGCAGAAATTCAGACTCACCGTCGGTAACACGGCTAACGGACGAACATGAAAACACTGTTACCGTTTCCATGGGAACGTATTCTCATGGCAACGTAGCTAGACACACACACAGGTCGCACACGGTGGACTTACGCAGCACAGGAGCAGGAGAGTCAGGATGGAGCCCTGCATGGCTGCAGACAAGTCAGACACGTCTAACTGCAGGACGAGCTGTACCTCCTTCTGACAAACCTCAGTCCCTCCCTCTCTCCCTCCCTCCCTCCGGAACAGACCCCTCCTTGGAAATGAAACCAGAGTTTGCTAGAATCGTCACACACTTCTCCACGCCCAAAAAAAACCCGGCCCCCAGACCACAGTCGCTACGTCACACTCTCACACACAGACAGGGCAAACACACACAGGCGCAAGTGTAAACACAAGAAAGGACACACCTTCACAAGAGATGACACAACTGGACGGCACACGCACACTCAAAAACTGCAGAGGAGCGGTCCGCACACAGGGGAGAAAATGACCCCCAAACAAACAGAAAACCGTCACGCTGAGCTATCTAACAGATGTTGCTGATGAACTTCTGTCAAGCAAGAGTCAGCCGTGTCAGATTAGTGCCATCAATCAATCCATCTTCAGATACTTTGTTGACTTGCAATTGAACTTCACATTGAACTGTCCTGCCTCCCCCAGTCCCCCCCAACTTCTCTACCTTCCTCCCCGGGGCACCCCCCTCCCTCCCCAGGGCGGGGTGGCGGGGATGGGTTAGGTGTTGAAGGGTGGGGGTTGAGGGAATGGGGCCCAGGTGAGGAATGTGGCACGGGAGTCTGAAAACCTGGAAGGGGGTGGAGAGGGCGGGGGCTTACGGTAAAGGGTGTATGCTGCGTCTGGGAGGCCCCGCCCAGCAGAGTCAGGCCCTGGGTGTGGACCTGCATGCCCGGGGAGTGCGTCCAGGGGGCGCTGTCCAGCAGGAGGCAGTCCAGGTAGACCCGGAGCCCGGACAGAGACACGGACACAGACAGGTGATGCCACGCCCCGTCCCACAGAGAGGATGCTGGGAACCTGGGGAACACAGGGGAGTTATGATGGGGTGAGAACCCATGACCCTTACATTTACATTTAGACATTTAGCAGACGCTCTTATCCAGAGCGACTTACAGTAAGTACAGGGACATTCCCCCCGAGGCAAGTAGGGTGAAGTGCCTTGCCCAAGGACACAACGTCAGTTGGCATGACCGGGAATCGAACTGGCAACCTTCGGATTACTAGCCCGATTCCCTCACCGCTCAGCCACCTGACTCCCGAGTTATGATGGGGTGAGAGAGAATGTGTAGTGAGCAAGAGAGAGAGGGGGCGAGAGAGAGAGGAAGAGAGAGATGGAGAAAGAGAGACAGAGAGAGAGGGAGAGAGAGAAAGAGAGAGAGAGGAGATAATGTAGATTTGCGCGTGTGTTTCCGTACTCGTAGCGCTGGCTCCAGGTGCTGATGAAGGCGATGTATATGGGCCCCACCGTGAGATGCAGAAGCTCCTCCCCTTTCTCCCCGAGCACAGCCAATAGCGTCCTCTCGTCTGACCACTGACGCTCCAGACGCAGCCTCGTCACAACACTCAGCTCGCTGGGAAAACTAACGGGACAACCAGCACACAGCATCTCTCACGCCTCGCTCAGATTAAGGACAGGGTCAGTGATGTAGTTTTGTTGACCCTGGCCAGTCCGAGTGGAAAGAGTGCCTTATTCATTTCACAAGCTGACGCAGATTTTACCACAACGCTGACACATTCAGTCAGAATCGGTACCCCAAATGTCAACAATCAAGTTCAAGTTGAACACCAAAGCAGAGGGAAAATATCACCAGTCAGACATCTCATATCTGACTCCCCAACTACACAGTCCTAAAGTTAGGCTAAAGTTTTCTCAAGTTCTGATCTTTTGTTTGTTACGAAAACGTTTATGGACGAGCAAAAGGTTTTAACACACGATTAGCATTAGGGTTATTCATTTGAGCTTCTTGTGATTCATTTGAGCTTCTTGTGATTCACTTGAGCCTTTGACCTCCCCAGCTCTCCACCTACTCTGGCTGTGAGACTTACTGCGGTCCGAAGGCGGTGTGTGAGGGGAGGAGAAGTGTGGCGTACTCTCCCAGGTTGTAGGTCGGGCACCCTCTGTCGTCCTGGCTGACCGAGACATTGAAGTGGTCTGTAGACTGCATCTCCAGGAGGGTCAACAGATCCACCTCTGGAAGGAAACAAAAAACCCTCTAAAGCCAACATCTGAATTTTGTTTATCTTCATTTGTTTATGATGGAAAAAACTCTTTGTGGTATTCCTCGTAATCCCACTGGCACGAGAGGGCTTTAACCACAAGAATCTCACCTGGCTCAGGTCAACCCTAACCCTAACTCTCCTTACCAACGAGAAAACAAGATGGCGGCCGTTGTGATGGCTGGTTATGTCAGAGGAAAGTGAGTGTTGTGATGGTAGACCTGCAGGAAGCTCAACGTATGAAACTTCCCCTGGCTGATCTCTCCTCTCTGAAGTATCAAAAAGGTGTGTACCCTTATTCATCCAACACCTGTCCTGTCACTGTGGAGCCCCTCATCCAACACCTGTCCTGTCAGGGTGGCGCCCCTCACGAACAAGAGAGCCACCACAACACCACCCCAATGCCTTCGATGGCAGGTATTTGCTCCGGAAATACACCCAATAGAATGCGATTCAACCAGCAACATTCTGTACAGAAAATGCTTTGGTATCCTATTTGCTGTATGCATTTATGTATCCACACTGTACATATCTAAATCCTAGAATTGTTAGAAACAGGCAAACAACACAGGCTTCCCTACCTTTCCCCAGTGAGGCTGGAAGGTCCTCACAAGCACTTCCATATCCCCCTGATCCCAGACATGGTCTGGAGACATCCTGCGAGGCCTTTGAGTCCACCCCGACACACAGCCCGCCCGCTGCCAGCCAGACGAACACAACAACTCCAGCCTGGGGCAGATTCATCCTCCTCCTCGGCACGGCCGCGTCAGGTGTTCTAGAACTCCTCGTGGTGCAACCGGACCTTCTGGAACACTCCGTGTCCGAGCAAGACGTTCCGGAACGACCGATGTCCAAGCCGAACAATCTAGAACTCTTCCGTGGTTTTAGAACTCCCGGCGTCTGAGCCAAACGTTCTAGAATGTTTGTTTCCAGACTGAGCCTGGCTGTGCTGCTGGAGTCCATGTCTGAGTCAATGTTCTCCTGGCATCTTTGTTTTCACCCATCACACCCACACACTTTTTCCCTTTGCTCTCTCTTACACACACACACACACACACACCACACACACCTTTCTCAGTCATCACAACCAGCCAGCCCATGGATACAGCTCTGACAAACAAGCTAGAGATTTCACCTACTGCCTGGAAGTCTTCTACTGAAGGTCTCTCACCTGGCTATTCTGAGTAGGAGGTAACACCCCCACACACACAGACACTCACTCTAAACCACAGCTAACACCTGGTCTACATCTTCACAGTATAAACGAGCCCAACTTCACATCATCATAAACAGATCTATAAGAAGCAGCAACCCAGTGTGATTTAAACACGTTTGATAAAAACGAGGATATTTCATTTTTTAATGGTTGTTGACACAGGTCTGCAAACACTCTTTTTGTCAGTTATAAACAGGCATATAGATCAAAATACAGTAGAAACTGTGCAATAAGTTAAAGACATGTATTTTATTTATACATTATATACTACATATACACACCAGAGAACCTCTGTCCCATGTTTGACAAAGCTGAGAGTCCGTACCAAACAGACAAGTTCACATTTCCGACACATTTTGTCCTATTTCACATTTCAGAAAACATGTCAAACGAAACAATTTCACAACACAGCACGTGATCTAGAAGTACACTCTTTTCTTTTTTTTGTGGGAACCCTTCATGGTTAATAAAGATGAGTATATGTTTGTAGAAACGTATCGAGCGGTAAAGGATACTCTGTCAATTTGGTTTGGTGGAGTTTTCAACATCTGTTCTTCTTCTGAGAGAACGTAGAGATAGAAAAAGTTGAGAAGATGACAGAGGAATGTTGACGGAGCATTCTTCACTTCCTAGACAGGCAAGTTTCACCTTCATCACCGTGGTAATCATCATCATCATCATCATCAAAACAATCTGACTAATCAACATGGTCAGTACCGTCTTCATCACCATCACAGTTATAATCATCATCCTCAGTGCTTCCCCTAGGGTTACTGCTTTGAGGGGGGGGGGGGCAGAAATGACATGCCGTTGTGTAAATAAGATAAATAACATAAGAACTATTCCAGGGGGGGCGGGGGGTGGCATTGGGGGGGGCGAGGCGCCCCCCTAATATAATGGTAGGGGAAACACTGATCCTCATCATTCAGCTACAGACGCAGAGCTGGAATACTGTGAACACAAAAAAAACTGACAGAGCAACTGTGTTTCCGAGTTACACGGTAATCGACAAAACAACAAAACGTAAATAAACCATGGCTCTACCTCTGAGGAATTTGCATCACATTGTGTACCAAGGTCCGTTTTTTTAAAATTTCGATTCATTGTTAGAACACGGAGATGGTAGCTCACCTAGAGACACCCTTGGTTCTATGTACAGGAAAATGGCTTTAGAAGACCTTCTGTTGTAGCATTCAGGAGCGCCTCTCTCTCTCTCTCGCACACGAGACGATTTCGCTGTGGAGAGTGGTCATGTCAGCGTCATGACTACACCTCCGTTCAGTTCCTGCTGCCTCCTGTTTCTCCGTCCAGAGAGGAGCTACTGCACAGGGGGTCCACAACTCTGCCGCCGGTTTTGTCAAGACTTGTGTTTTTTCTCTCTCCTGTAATCCTCTTGTGTGTTAAGGACACAGGAACTGAGGAAGGTTGGTTCACGTGTGGTTGAGTGACCCGCAGGTCAACATGACACTGCAGAAAAACTGCAGATTGCAGAGATTTGGCAGCCATTATGAAACACACATCAAATCACGTCTCCAACCTCTCAGAAGCTCGACTTTGTATCTGAAGAGGTGAGGATCTAGACCCTGCCTCTCAGTGCTCTGAAGCAGTCTCTCATGAGAGCGGTCTGTTTCGGATCTTGAAACAGTACACACCAGTCCCTATGTCTTCAAGATCTAACAAAGAATCAAAAAAAACTGAGAATGACCCTGATCATGGAGGGAGACGAAAACACAGAATTCATATCTCCCTCCTCCCCCTATGTGCTACATCATGTCAAGCTATACACGTCTGTGCCAACTATCCTGCTCAGTCAAAGTCAAAACACGTTTGGCACTTAGTATTCTTGGAGTGTGCTCCCTACGTTACTACGGTGTTCATCTGGACGGGGCAGACATGCATGTCTGACACACACACAGGTACACGAACGCTCGGTACACACCCTGAGAGGGTACCCTTAATGCAGACCAGGAAGAAATAGCTAATTTTCCTCCCTCTTCCTCCTCTTCTTCCTCCTCCTCCCCCCCCCCCCCCTCCTCCTTCTCTCCACCTCCTCCTCCCCCCCCATCTCCTTCTCCTACTCCTCCTCCTCACCTCTCCCCCCTCCTCCTTCTCTCCCCCTCCTCCTCCCCCCTCTCCCCCCTCCTCCTTCTCTCCCCCTCCTCCTCCCCCCTCCTCCTCCCCCTCCCCCCTCTCCCCCCTCCTCCTTCTCTCCCCCTCCCCCTCCCCCCTCTCCCCCCCTCCTCCTCCTCCTAACAACGATCATCCTCGTCCGTGTCGCTGTGCAGCTCACAGGCCGCCACCGAGCCGGCCTGCCCCAGACGCTTCCGGAAGTGACCGTTGGGTACCTGCCAGGTGTGTCTGAGCTGGGGGGCGGAGCTTATGGCGTTGGCCCGCCCCAGGCTGGTCGCCATGGCGGCCTCGAAGGTGAGCGTGTCCTGCAGGGCGGCCGCGGCGGCGGCTTCGCCGGGGAAGTCCTCATGCAGCGCCAGGTACGGCTCCGAGATGTAGCGGAGCGGGGAGGAATGGGCGACCCCTGACCCCTGACCCAGCCCTGACCCCTGACCCAGCCCTGACCCCATCACCGCCACAGCCGGGCCCGGGGCAGGGGAGGCCATGGGGCCCCCTCCGTCCTCCCCCGTCCAGGCTGGCTCCACAGCGGCCCCCCCCGGGGGCTCCTGCAGGGGGGCGGGGGGAGACGGGGGCGCTCGGCAGAGCAGTGGGGAGTAGGAGATGTGGGGGCGGGGCCTGGAAGGCGTCTGGGGCAGCTGGCGACGCCCACGAGGGGTGCCGGACTCAGAACTGGAATGGGCGGGGCTACCCGAGGCATTGGCCTGCAAGAAAACACAGCACAGAAGAGATGCATCTACAGGCCGCTGCCAATCAATGGGTTTCCAAAACCCCGGGTGTAGAACACAGTGACATGTCTAGATGCTGCAGGTGGAGGTACGAGCCACACCCACCTGTCTGTGGACCGGCCGCGTGCCCCCCTCGCTGGGCGAGTGGGACGGCCTCCTCTCTTCTGATTGGTCCTGGCTGCGCTCCTCTGAGTTGCAGCGCGACACTTCAGGAGACAGCAGGTGGCGCCGTTCTTTGGAACGTCCGCGCTCCATGCCCGGCTCCCTGTGATTGGCTCGGGCACCTGGGGGGGACAGGGGGGGGGCAGTAGGGAATGGTTGGATGAGGGATGAGGGTTCCAGCAGGAGGGAGACAAGTGCTGTGAGCAGGTATCTGTACAGGTGATCAGATAGACGGGGTTAGGTGGAAGGCAGGTGAGGGAGACGAATGGATGAGTGATTGTTTGGCCTCTTTAGCTCATCTGGTATGTGTGTGTGTGTGATAGAGTTTCCTCTGTGTGTGTGTGTGTGACTGACCCCTGTAGTTCTTCTGCCTGGGTCTGTAGGTGTTGTCGGGGCTGACCCACTGCAGGGAGTGCTCGTCCTGCCACAGCCCGTTCACACACTGATCTCCAATAGTGGAGAAGGATCGCTTCATCATCTTACTGTCACTCCCCGCCTGCACGCACACACACACACACGCACACACACACGCACACACACACACATGCATGTTAAAGAGAGAGCAAGACAAGTCCAGGACTTAACTCAGGGAGACACACAGCACTGGGGCCAGGAGAACTCCTATGTCTGCGGTACCTGAGGGTCCAGCCTGGGCATGGAGGAGGCTCTGATGGAGGCTGTCCGGCCCCCGGGGCCCCCAGGGCCCCCAGGGCCCCCGGGGCCCCCAGGGCCCCCAGGGCCGCTGTCCTGCCTGCTGGACTGGTGCTGCACACGACTGTACTGCTTCACCTCAGGCACCTGGAGGGGAGGGGGGGGGGGGGGGGGGGTGGAGGAGGGGAGGGGGATAGTGTGCACAGCCTCACGGTCTACATCCTGTAGCCACGTGTGTCTTTTTGTGTGTGGAGTAGACTAGTAATAGTTGAGGTAGTATGTGTGTGTGTGTGAGTGTGTGTGTGTGTGTGAGGTACATCCGGTGGTTCTCACCAGCGTGTGCAGGTGGTGGTGGTGTGTGTGGGGGTGGTGGTAGTGGTGGTAGTTGCCGTGGAGGTGGTAGTCCTCCTGGTCGTGCTCCAGAGCGTGGTGGGGGTGGGAGGGGGGCTGCAGGAACATCTCCTGGGGAGAGACGGGACTCAGGGCCACAAAGCCTCCTCTGGTCCTGATAAGAAACAGCAGAGGAGGGCATGACGTCTGGGGCTTGCACACACACACACACACAGACAGACGTGTGCCACATACACACACACACAGCCACCTCCCCTTGACACACACACACACACACACACACATATAGCCACCTCCCCTTGACACACACACACACACAGCCACCTCCCCTTGACACACACACACACACACACAGACCCGAGGCCTCGAGGTAAGACCTACAGGGTCGAGCTGGCACTGTGTGTGAGGAAGGGCAGGGCCTTGGCACTGCACAGGATGTCCATAGGCAGGGAGGAGGCGTCCATTCGCTGGAACATGGGGGCGTGTTTCTGCAGAGGAGAAGGAGGCGGAGTCAGGCACTAAGCTGTGAGAGGTCCAGACTGTCTGAGCAGCCCACACCATTCATCTTCATCTTTCAGGTCACACAACCCCATCCAGAACAAGCTACTGTGAAATGTTCCCCTCTAAGGTCTACGTAGATCCCCAGATTGGTTAGGGTTCAAATTAAAAGGGTTAGACCTCAAAATGGTTCTAACTAGACGATCATCCCCTTCAATAACGTCTTCCTTTCGCAGGTACCTTACGTGAGAGTCAGGTGGTCCTACCTGTTCCTCCAGTTGCTGCCTCAGTTTCTTGGCCTTGCTCTGCTTGTAGTAGTCCATGATCATCATGGCTGCATAGATCTTTCCTATGGTCATGTCACTGGCTGAAGGGCAGATTAGGCACGTGTTGACATTTGACTCATTTAGCAGAAACTTTTATCCAAAGCGACATATACAAATGGCGCGTGTGGACAGTACAGCAGAAGATCACAAGTGCGTCGGTTAAACAGTGTTTCGGTGGTCAAGGGACTGTCTGTGTGTACCAGGCTCAGTGTTACGTCACCTTTGTGGATGATGTCATGCTGCTGTCATGCAGGTGCTGTGTCGTGCTACGTCACCTTTGTGGATGATGTCATGCTGCTGTCATGCAGGTGCTGTGTCGTGCTACGTCACCTTTGTGGATGATGTCATGCTGCTGTCATGCAGGTGCTGTGTCATGCTACGTCACCTTTGTGGATGGGGACGAGGAGGTCGAGGTTCTTCTGAGAGAGGTGTGGCCAGATCACACTGATCTCCTTCTGCAGGTCGATGTCCATCTGACCCCGGTCCTCCCCTCCTACACACACACACACACGTGGTCCCAAACACAGTGTATCTGTTAGCATGCTAGCGTGTGTTAGCCTGTTAGCATGCTAGCGTGTGTTAGCCTGTTAGCATGCTAGCGTGTGTTAGCCTGTTAGCAAAGTTGTTAGTGTGTCGTTGGTGTATGTTAGCGTGGTCTGGCACTGGCTAACCTCGGGCGATCTTGACCTCCAGGGCGGTCCGTATCAGAGCCATGAGGGTGGAGGTGAAATGGACCGACATCTCCTCATCCACGGGCATGTTCATGAGCACCAGCCTCTGGACATGGGGAGGAGGAGGTGGGGATGGGGTGGGGGTGAGAGAGGGCCGTCAGATACCAACACAGAGCAGCTTGCCTGTATTTCTGTCTTTCTGTCACAGAGTTCTAAGGAAGTTTCTAAGTATTAAATGCACGCGATGACTTTCAACCACAGTGGTCTTTGTTTTGTCACTAATGTTCTGAAGTCTTACTGTAGCATCTAATGCTAGGGACATCTTCGATCCTCGAACACGTTTTAACTATCTTAACCTCAGTAGTCCTGAGAAGTTATTACTAACCCTATATATCCTGACTGGACACCTAGGAACCTTCACAAAGACACTCAAACATCACACCATGCAGCAGGGAGGGCATGCAGGTGACACATACACACACACGATAAATAACTATTGAGGAAGTGCGCACACACACACACACACACAGGGCCAGGGTAGGGCAGAGGGCACATGCTGACTGGAGGAATCCCCAGCCAAGGTGGTTAGGGTTAGGGGTGACCCTCTTCATCACGGCTCCACCAGACAGATGTCATATACGTCCTGTCAGCTGTCTGAACCAGACTCACTAAGGCCCCGCTGACCTCCACAAACATCGCTCATTTTACATGTCTCATCTGGTCAGATCTGTGCCGAGATGCAAAGCGATACAGAAAGCAAAACCAGGATGCACGATGTGTACTTGGTCCTTGCTGGCCAATAGCCAATAAAACACCTTGACACAACAGTGGCCAGATCTAAGACAGTTTTACAAGCAACACAATTAGGAACCAAGAACAGCAGCCATTGTAACACGTGAACTTATGATAGTACAGATCATCCAGAATAAACAGAGATAGACATGTTAGTTTTGCTAGAAGCCATAGTGTTGGCTGTACTAGGTACTGAGTCTGCTTTGACTTTAGTGCCTTTGATGTCTGTCTGTCTGTCTGTCTTGGTTAAAAGTACAGTGTCTACCTGCCTGCCTGCCTGTCTGTCTGTCTGTCTGTCTGTCTGTCTGTCTGCCTCTCTCTCTGAGGTGAGGTATGAGTCTACCAGTCTCTACCTTATATGCCAGTTTGGAGGGGCATTTCCTTCCCAGGCCTAGAGGTGGCGACATGTTGCTCAGCATCTCATACATGTCAGTGTAATGTATACGACCACTGAGGGGGAGGAGCCATGAGGATGAAGATGAAGGGTCCGGGAGAGGAGGAGGAGGAGGAGGAGGAGGGAGAGAAGGAGGGAGAGGAGGAGGGAGAGGAGGAGGAGGAGGAGGAGGAGAGAAGGAGGGAGAGGAGGAGGAGGGAGAGGGAGAGGAGGAGGGAGGAGGAGGAGGGAGAGGAGGAGGGAGAGGAGGGAGAGAAGGAGGGAGAGGAAGGAGGAGGGAGAGAAGGAGGGAGAGGAGGAGGAGGGAGAGGGAGAGGAGGAGGGAGAGGAGGAGGAGGAGGAGGGAGAGAAGGAGGGAGAGGAGGAGGGAGAGGGAGAGGAGGACGAGGAGGAGGAGGGAGAGGAGGAGGGAGAGGAGGAGGAGGAGAGGGAGAGGAGAGGAGGAGGAGGAGGGAGAGGAGGAGGGAGAGGGAGAGGAGGAGGAGGAGGAGGAGGAGAGGAGGAGGAGAGGAGGAGGATCAGACAGATCAGGAAGGGTATTCCAAGGAGTGACGGAGCGAGGGAGCAGGGGACGGAAAAAAGAAAGATGGAGGAAAAAGCAGGAAAAGAGAAGGGAAGAGATATCAGATGAGAGGGTTAGTCCATGTCATCACACAGACAGAAGATAACAGGAGAGAGACACAGTCAGGTCGTCACCGTTCTATGCTGCCTGAGCATAGAAACCTGCAAGAGGGGGAAATCCTGAGAGAAGGAAGTCAACCAAGGACATAACGTGGGAGGCGGAGTCAGTGGATCGGGTAGGTACTTACCAGTGTGTGTGTGTGAGAGGGTGTGTGTGAGGGTGTGTGAGGGTGTGTGGAGTGTGTGTTTTGAGGGTTGTGTGAGTGTGTGTTTGAGGGTGTGTGAGTGTGTGTGTGTGTGTGAGGGTGTGTGAGGGTGTGTGGAAGGTGTGTGTGTGTGTGTGTGTGTGTGTGTGTGTGAGAGGGTGTGTGTGAGGGTGTGTGAGGGTGTGTGAATGTGTGTGTGAGGGTGTGTGTGTGTGTGTGTGTGGGCACCCGATCCAGCAGGTACTGAAACACGGCATCCCATGATGCATCAGCCGGTGTTTCCGAGTTCCAAAAGTTCCCTGTCTCTGCATGTCAAGGGTGCACTTGATTCGATCTCGTTCAGGTCTGATGCACATGGGACCGCCTGTGTCTCTGTACCCAGACTCCACCTCCCAGTCATTCATTGGCCCGGAAGGAAGGAAAACAGCGCCCCCTGCAGGTCGGGGGTGGTGAGGGCGGGTGGGGGGACAGCTGGTGGAGGAGGGGAGTGGGGGCGGGGGGGGTTCCACAGGAAGTTGAGGAAGGGCAGGAACAGGAAGAGGGTGGGTGGGTGGGAGGTGAAGTGGGGGAAACCAAACCTTGCAGGCCACCCTGTAGGGGCAGTTCTTCCCAAAGCCCAGGGGAGGTGAGATAGTACGCACTACTTTGTACATCTCTTTATAGTGTTATCCTCCACTGGGGAGGAACATACAGCAGGGGGTTAGTCGTCGACGTAGCACGACAGCATTAGTCATCAACAGCAGTTATCAACGTGAGGTTATGAAGACAAGTTGGAGATTGAGCAGTGCTGGGGGGAACCAGAGAAAGAGTTGAGGAATAAACCTGTAGAGACAGAGTTAGAGACACAGGGGGCAGCATCGAGTCAACTTTGCACTTTACAAATCTGGTATGATGTTTTGTCGTTTGTCGTTACAGAAGCAGTAACGTATGTGGTTAGACTAGCCGGTCTCACAAACATGGTTTAAAAAGATGTCTTATTCTCTCAACTCCCATGGTCCAATCTGTATTAGCTTCCGTGTGTGTGCCCAGTATGTGTGTACCTATATATACAGTACATGTGTGTGACCAGTATGTGTGTACCTATATACAATACATGTGTGTGACCAGTATGTGTGTACCTATATACAATACATGTGTGACCTTGTTTTGACTCACCAGGCAGCACAATACATGTGTGACCTTGTTTTGACTCACCAGGCAGCACAATACATGTGTGACCTTGTTTTGACTCACCAGGCAGCACAATACATGTGTGACCTTGTTTTGACTCACCAGGCAGCACAATACATGTGTGACCTTGTTTTGACTCACCAGGCAGCCTTGTCGTACTCTCCCCAGATCCTGACAAACTCATCCAGGTGATGCGGACCAAGGATGGATGAATCTCTGGTCAGATACTCAAAGTTGTCCATGATCACCGCTACGAACAGGTTCAGCATCTGGACACGCAGGGAGACAGAGAGAGAGGAGAGAGAGACAGAGAGAGAGACAGAGAGAGGAGAGAGAGACAGACAGAGAAAGACAGAGAAAGACAGAGAGAGAGAGACAGAGAGAGAGAGACAGAGAGAGGAGAGACAGAGAGAGAGACAGAGAGAGAGACAGAGAGAGAGGAGAGAGAGAGAGACAAAAGAGAGACAGAGAGCAGAGAGAGACAGAGAGACAAAAGAGAGACAGAGAGCAGAGAGAGACAGAGAGACAAAAGAGAGACAGAGAGCAGAGAAGATGAGTGTATAAATGCATACAGTAAAAAAAGTGATATTACATTAAATTCCAGTAGAAAAAAAAAACAGTTTTTGAAGTGTAATTCGAGCCTGTTCCTCTGGTACCAGAAATGAGCTGAAGAAGATGAAGGAGACAAAGTAGAAGTAGGCGAAGTCCGTCCCACAGACTGCCCCCTCCAGGTCGGAGGTCAGGACAGCGATGGAGGAGTCCCGCTCACACCTCTGACCCCCCAGGCACGACAGCATGATCTCCTGCCACGACTCCCCCGTAGCACTCCTGTACGTACACACACACACACACACACAGACAGGAGGTCCGACTAATAAACAGATCTGTCTGGATGATAATCGAAGATCGATTAAGGACTCTGTGACGATCTTACCTGAAGAGGAGCATCAGAGCTCCAAAGAAAGTCTTGAAGTTGTTGTGCTGGTTAATGTGGGTCTCCTCGTTCAGTTTGATGTTCCCAAACACCTGACACACACACACACACACACATGACAGGAACGTAACTGGGAGGAAGGAATTACCAACGTGTGGGTGTGAAGATGAAGCCCGGTTTGTCGTCTTCCACACCTGCATGCCGATGATGGCGTAGATGAAGAAGAGCATGGCGATCAGGAGACACACGTAGGGCAGGGCCTGGAGCACAAAGCCTTCAGTCAGCAACACACACACCCTCCACATCCCTACTGTGTGCGTGTGTGAACGCATGTGTGTGTGTGTGTGAACGCGTGTGTGTGCGTGCGCTTCTCTGTCTCTGTGAGTGTGTGTGTTGATCCTTAAACAGCTGGACGAGGATCCAGAGTGTGTGTTTACGTGTGTGTGTGTGTACCTTGAAGGACTGTACGAAGGTCCACAGCAGGATCCTGATGGTGTAGCCCTGTCGGAGCAGCTTGATGAGACGAGCCGCCCGGAACAACTTGAGGAAGCTCATGTTGAACGTGTCGATGGACTTAGGACAGAGAGAGGACAGAGAGAGGACAGAGAGAGGACAGAGAGAGGACAGAGAGAGGACAGAGAGAGTACAGAGAGAGGACAGAGAGAGGACAGGCTCAGGGCTCAGACAGGCTGGAGGATTTGGTTTATCAACCTTGTGTGAGAGAATATCGTTAAATTTACCTGCAAGTCCACCACTATCTCGGTAATGCTGCCCAAAACAGTGATGAAGTCAAATATGTTCAGGTGTCTCGAAAGTAGTTCTGTGATACAAAACGCACACACACACACATGCTAGCCAGTGGATTTTCACAGCACTGCACAAACTTCATGTAGAGTATCAACAAGTATTTTCAATTGAATTCTAATCAAACACACACATCCAATTGTTACTGTTATTATTATTATTATTTAATAGTTTGGTGGTTTTAAGCCCTTCTCCTCACCAGGAAGCCAAAGGCCATGATCTTGAGGACACACTCCACAGAGAACAGCACGGTAAAGGCCGTGTTCAGGTGCTTCAGCACCGCCTCGTACACTGGAGGGGCGGAGTAATACTGCAACACACGGGAGAGACCGACACCAGGATGACCAGAACTACTTTTTAGAAGACTGTCACGCTCCAAGGCGTGTAAAGGCTAGGAGTGTGAAGCGGGACAAATACCAGGGTGGCGGCAAGAGGACTAGCTGACTCACACACCTGAGGGATCCGATGATGGTTGGACTTCCTGTTTATAGACGGTTATATAGATGAGACTTCCTGTATATAAATGGCGTCCTGATGGCTGTGCCATCGGTTTCTGGAGATGAATGGCTAGGCCAGAGGCTATAAAGAGAGCTATTCCTCTGACAGCAGGAGGAAGGCGCTAATGAGGTCATATTAAATACTAGCCGCTGGATACAGATCAATATTTAATAACGGCTGAGTCACCATCTCTCCACCCCCAACCCTCCACCCCTCTCCACCCACCCATCCATCTGTCTCCTGGCTCTGCTGTCTCTCCACCTTCAAGAAAAGGCTCGAGACGCACTTGTTCCGGGAGTACTACGGTACTTAGGAATGGTTCGCTTGACCCGATGTTAGTTTCCTCAAGGATCACAATGACTCTTGCTTAGAGAGTTGCTGTGATATATTGTTTTTATTATTGTTGCTTGCTTTTTTCCACAGGTACACTTGCACTTATAGCGGTTCATGTTTTTTAATTGTAACTTGTTTAACTACATGCTCTTATGGTTCTTCCCTTTGGCACTTACTTTGGTTGTTCACAATGTGTGCTTAATGTTTTGGCTACTCGCGATGTTTTTTGGCTATCTTGTTGTTATGATCAGTGACCTATGCACTTTGTAAAGCTCTCTCTTGGAAGTCGCTTTGGATAAAAGCGTCTGCTAAATGAATAAATGTAAATGTAAATGTAAAGGCCAGGTCGGAGAATCAGCCAGTGTTCTGGACGAAAGGGGTAAAAGACGAGACCATTTTGAGGACAGAAAATGTCATATGTCTACCCTCCCCCTCCTCCCCCCCTCCTCCCCCCCCCCTCCTCCCCTCCCCTCCTGCCTCCTCCCCCTCACCTTCATCATCAGGACCACAGTGTTGAGGGCGATCATGGCCAGTACAGTGTACTCGAAAGAAGGCGAAACCACAAAGTGCCAGAGCCGGTACTGGAAGGTGTGCCGGTTCTGGGGCATGTAGCGGGTCAGGGGCTTGGCACTGATGGCAAAGTCTATACACGCACGCTGGGAGAGAGGGAGAGAGGGAGAGGGGGAGGGAGGGAGGGGGAGAGAGGGAGAGAGGGAGGGGGAGAGAGGGAGAGAGGGAGAGAGGGAGGGGGAGAGAGGGAGAGGGAGAGGGAGAGGGAGAGGGGGAGAGGGAGAGGGGGAGGGAGAGGGGGAGAGAGGGAGAGGGAGAGGGAGAGAGGGAGGGGGAGAGAGGGAGAGGGAGAAGGAGAAGGAGAGGAGGAGGGGGAGAGAGGGAGAGTGGGAGAGGGAGAGGGAGAGAGGGAGAGGGAGAGAGGGAGAGGGAGAGAGAGGGAGAGCGGGAGAGGGAGAGAGGGAGGGGGAGAGAGGGAGAGGGAGAAGGAGAGGGGGAGGGGGAGGGGGAGAGAGGGAGGGAGGGGAGAGGGAGAGAGGGAGAGGGGAGGGAGGGGGGGGGAGGGGGAGAGGGAGAGGGAGAGGGAGAGGGGGAGGGGGAGGGGGAGGGGGAGGGGGAGGGGGGAGGGGGAGAGGGAGAGAGAACAAAAGGAAGAATATATATTCTGTTATGCTTCAGAAAATTGCTTGCTGGTCTTCTTCGAGTCTGACAAAAGGCCTTCGATCTGTTTTCTCTACAACAACTGTCTACCTACAAGGTTTTCTCCAAGTGGGTCTGAACACAGAAGCCCAAGCACTAAACACTTTGTTTTGACAACAGCACTGTTTCACTGTCAAAGTTTTAAGAGATGAGAATAAGTCAATATAAGTCTTCAGTTCCAGCTGAGGTGTTAGAGAGAGAGAGACACAGAGAGAGAGAGAGAGAGGGAGAGAGATAGAGGGGGCGAGAGAGAGAGAGAGAGAGAGAGAGAGAGAGAGAGAGAGAGAGAGAGAGAGAGAGAGAGAGAGAGAGAGAGAGAGAGAGGAACCACAAGCCAGACACTCTTCCCATAATTGTGTGGATTCCCACATGTCCTGCTGGGAAAGTAAACCCACAGGTCAATATTGGCGGAGGGATCCCTGAGTAAAGAGGCCGGACTCAAACCCGCTCCTGTTCCACTGTACCAGTCACATGTGATGGAGACTTAGTGACTTATACTGTGTATCTACTGGGAGTTCCCGTGTGTGTCTCTGTGTGAGTCAGAGACAGAGAGACTGTGTGTGTTTTCGTGTATGTGTGTATCTTGCTCTATCTTTCTCTCTCTACGTCCTGCTCTCCAGTCTGCTGTGAGGTGGTGGTGCTGCCCGTCCCAGGCCCAGGCTCAGGCACCCAGGCCCAGGCCCAGGCCCCCAGGCCCCCAGGCCCCCAGGCCCAGGCTCAGGCCCCCAGGCTCAGGCCCCCAGGCTCAGGCCCCCAGGCCCAGGCCCAGGCACCCAGGCCCCCAGGCTCAGGCCCCCAGGCCCAGGCCCAGGCACCCAGGCCCCCAGGCCCCCAGGCCCAGGCCCAGGCCCAGGCCCAGGCCCCCAGGCCCAGGCCCCCAGGCCCAGGCCCCCAGGCCCCCAGGCCCCCAGGCCCAGGCCCCCAGGCCCAGGCCCCCAGGCCCCCAGGCCCAGGCCCCCAGGCCCCCAGGCTCAGGCCCCCAGGCCCCCAGGCCCCCAGGCCCCCAGGCCCCCAGGCCCCCAGGCCCAGGGCCCCAGGCCAGGTCATTATGGAGCGTTCCATTTTAGCAGCAGCAGTTGAAACTCCTCGCTGCTCCTCTGGAAGGCTGCGTCGTGGAAAACGTTGATGCTCCGTTGGTTTAACCTTGGGTAAATATGACTCATGTGCTGTGGGTGCGTGTGTGTGTGTAGTCTTGTGCGTGTGTGTGTGGTCTTGTGTGTGTGTTTGTCAGATCACCTCGTTCTTCTCCAGGCTGCACTCCTCCATCATCTTGTCTCCCTGCTCCTGGAAGGTGATGATGATGAGGGCCACGAAGATGTTGACGAAGAAGAAGGGGAACACCACAAAGTAGATGACGTAGAAGATGGACATCTCCATCCTGTTCCCCCGGCTGGGGCCCCTGTCCTCCTCCGTCACGTCCACTGAGTGCTGCAGGACCCTGGACACACACACACGCACACACACAGGGCCCAAAGTTATCAGCGGCGCCCCTGGTAACCTCGGAGGGGGTCACGCTATTCCAGAAGGCTCCGTGCCGCGTGACTCACTGCGGCCAGCCCTCTCCCGTGGACACGGTGAACAGGGTGAGCAGGGCCCACACCACGTTGTCGTAGTGGAACTCATGCCTCTTCCAGTCCCGCCTCTTCACCTCCTTCTTGTCCTTCCCGTAGTCGATGTAGAAACCCCTAAAGGAGGCGAGGAGAGAGGGAGGAGAGGGAGGAGAGGAGGAGGAGAGAGGGAGGAGAGGTAGGAGAGGAGGAGGAGAGGGAGGAGAGAGGGGGATGGGAGGGAGAAGGAGGATGGAGGGAGGACATGGAGGTGTATTGAGGAAAGAGGAGGAGGAGAGAAGGAGGTTGGAGACGGGAAAGGAGAAAGGGAGGAAGAGAGAGAAGAGGAGGGGAGAGATAGAACAGGAGTGAGGAGCAGAAATCTAACATCAACCCTGCAGGACAACTGTTCCTTGAGAAGAACATGCTGAACGAGGTTCTCCGTAGTGGAGAAGAGAGGTGCAGAGCGCCACCTACTGGCAGTCCTTCTCAGTGTCCATGGAGCCGTCGGTGCAGTAGAAGAACTTCCCCTTGAAGAGCTGCACGGCGATGACTGCGAAGATGAACATGAAGAGCTTGTAGACGATGAGGATGTTGAAGACGTTTTTGAGCGAGGTGACCACACAGTCAAACACGGCCTGGAGGAGAGGGGGGGAGGAGAGGGGGGGAGGAGAGGGGGGGAGGAGAGTGGAGGGGGAGGAGAGGGGGGGGAGGAGAGGGGGGGAGGAGAGTGGAGGGGGAGACAATCAAGAGGCACGAGTGTGGTAGAGGGAGGGAGGGAACACAGAGAGTGGGAGAGAAAGTGAAAATGGGGACACTGTCTGTGTGAAAATAAAACGTGTTGTCATTGTGGTCTCCGTTTCCTGTGGGATGTAAACCAGACGAACTCAGCAGAGACAACAGCAACATGAGCAGTCCTGCTCGCTTACGAGAAACCAGACACACAGCTGGACTGATTCCAGCCTTAACTTACACCTCATATAATATCTAATCCTTTTGTCTTCTCTGTTATTTTTTTCTCTCTTTTTCTCCCTCTATTCTTCTCTTGCTATATCTGCCTCTTTCTCCCCCCCCCCCCTCCTCCTCCTCATCTTAATTTCTCTCCTCTTCTTCAACAACTCCACTCAGTTTGGGTTTGGTTGTTCGCTCTCTGTTTCCCCAGCAGGCAGGTGAGAGAGGAAGGTGTGAGGTCTGTTTCCCCAGCAGGCAGATGAGAGAGGAAGGTGTGTCTATCTGTCTATCCAGGTGTCCACCTCGTCAGCCTGCCTGCGCTCTTTTCGCTTCCCTGAGGGGGACTTCCTGTCTGGGGGACAGGCAGAGGAGGACTTCCTGTCTGGGGGACAGGCAGAGGAGGACTTCCTGTCTGGGGGACAGGCAGAGGAGAACTTCCTGTCTGGGGACAGGCAGAGGAGGACTTCCTGTCTGGGGGACAGGCAGAGAAGGACTTCCTGTCTGGGGACAGGCAGAGGAGGACTTCCTGTCTGGGGACAGGCAGAGGAGGACTTCCTGTCTGGGGACAGGCAGAGGAAGACCACTCTGTGTTTCCCATACACTGATTTATTTGTGGCGGCGTGCCACAATAAAAAATGGAACGCCACAAATGTATTGACTATTCTTTTTATTGTTTTTTAAATAATTTTTTTATTCAGGCTGCTCAATTTCAAATGGTGAAATTCAGATCCCAAAAATTCCACACGCAAAAAAGGGGTCATGTTTGTTACCTTGAGCTTGGGGAGCCTCTTGATGGTCTTGAGGGGTCTGAGGACACGCAGAACTCTCAGAGACTTGATGGTCTTGATGTCACGACCTTTGTTGTTCCTGCAGAGGAGAGAAGCACAGACATGTCATCAAGACACACACACCACACACACACACACACCACACACACACACACACACCAGACGCACACACACCAGACACACACACACCACACACACACACCAGACACACACACACCAGACACACACACACCAGACACACACACACACCAGACACACACACACCAGACACACACACACCAGACACACACACACCAGACACACACACACACACACACACACCAGACGCACACACACCAGACACACACACACCACACACACACACCAGACACACACACACCAGACACACACACACCAGACACACACCAGACAAACACACACCACACACACACACACACACCAGACACCCACACCAGACACACACACACCAGACACACACACACACCAGACACACAAACCAAACATATATGTCAACACAGACCCACTCACAGGCAGTGAGATTGAAAGAGAGAGAGAGAGAGAGAGAGAGAGAGAGAGGGACTGGGAGACAGAGAGAAGCATTTTGAGAGAGAAGGAGAGAGATGAGGGAGTGAGATAGAGAGAGAGAGGGGGTGTGTAAGTGTTTATTTACCCCAACACATTGCTGCCAGGGTGGTATAAGCCACCGGATCAAAGAAAGAGAGACAGAAAAAGAACAACATGTTCATGAAAGAGAAACAATGACATAACGTGCCAGATATATAAGAATAGCTCTGTAAAAACGTCTGACACACATTTTCATGAAATCAATTAGATAAGTAAAATTCCAGTGTGTGTGAAATATAACGTCAGTGTTCCCTGCCCTCCACCCCCCCCCTCCCCCCTGCCCTCCCTCCCCCCCTCCCCTCCCCCCCTCCCCCCCCTCCCCACTCCAGCCACATGACTCACGTTAGGGCGAAGGCCACCAGCGCTCCGATTACGACAACAAAGTCTAGAACGTTCCACAGGTCTCGGAAGTAGGAGCCGTCATGTAGGATCAGACCCTGGTCGATCATCTGTAAACCCACACCAAGGGAGAGGAGGGAAAGGTGGAGAGAAAGGGACTGTGATAACTCACATAGTACTATACCTATCCAGACCAGAAGGCTTTCAAAAATCTAATACTTTAGTGTTGGCTTGGTTGGGTGAGGCTAGAGTAAATCATTGGATACTGGTTTCAAACAATGAAGCATAGACACTGTAGAAAATATTCCAGAAAATATTTTGCCCCAGTGTAGGAGCACACTCTTTATTTCTTTCAGGATGTGTAACGTAATATATGTATTTAGTGGATGAATATAAAGTTTCAAACATCATAAATGGAATGTGTGTTCTTTGTAACTTTTAGTTTTTTAACTCGCCTTTATTATCATCTCGAAGGTGAAGACTCCCGTGAAAACGTAGTCGAAATACCGCAGGACCTTTTAGAGTAGGGTGAGAACCCAGTTATTAGATATTAGTAGAGAATACACATCGGTGAAGACAGACAAAGAAAGAGAGAGAGAATATATGAGAAAAAAGAAAGGATATGTGAGAGAGAATTAAAGAGAGAGAAAAATAGATTAGAAACAGAAAATATGTTAGAGAATAAAAGGCAGAGAGAGAGAAAGAGATGGACAAAGAAAGAGAAAGAGAGGGAGAATAAAGCTCCAATGTCAACGTGAAGAAAGACAGACCGAATCGCTTAAAGGAGACCAATTTACGTATCTCTCATGGTGACATTGATTACAGAGATACACAGCCGTCTCTCTCTCCCTTCTCTCTCTCTCTCTCTCTCTCTCTCTCTCTCTCTCCTCTCTCTCTATCTCTATCTCTCCTCTCTCTCTGTCTCTCTCCTCTCTCTCTCTCTTCTCTCCTTTTCTCAGATTGTGGTTGTGTTTTATGATGAGCAGAGTCCTTGAGCAGACATAAGCATGAAGAAATTAGCCTGACACACTATCAAACAGACCCAGTACATATTCCTGTCTCTGCTTCCCCCTTTTTCAGCCTCATGGACCCCCGCCAGGACTCTGTGGGGATCCATCACTAGGTAATTAAAGGGAGTGTTTAATTTAGCAGTGGTGCAGCTGTGCAACTATTGGAGAGCAGACAGATACGAGGCCCTTGGCACATATTCCGAGTGATTGGACTAACACTGTAGGGTTGTTATAATGACATACACAGTCGTGGGATTAATATGAGGATTGGTGTAATATCTCGGATAGAAATAGATGAGGATGGTAAGACATGCATGTGTCCACACATACACACACAAACACACCTACACACATTCACACAAACACACATGCACACAAAAACACCAGCTTCAAACGCTATTTTTTCTGAGTCTGGTGTGGGCACTACCCCAACTCAGGCAGTGGTTAACCTCTGATTTAATGTCAGCTTTTGAGGAAAGATGGTTGCCTAGGCAGGGGAAGTGGTTGACATTTTAAAGAGTAGTAACAGGGGGTAGATTGCTGGGATTGCCTTTGTCAGGTCTCTGAAGGCCTCGAACAGAAATGGTCTTTCTTCATAGTACAAAGGCACACGCACACACACACACACACACACGCACACACACACGTACACACACACCTTGTTCCAGTCAGAACTGGTGGCCACAGGGTCCTCAGCGGCCAGGGCGATGCTGCTGGCAGCGATGACCAGCAGGATACACATCTCAAAGTAGCGCAGGTTCACCACGTAATGACAAACCCGCCGCACACTGGCACACAGGAAATGACATCGTTGAGAAGGAAGTGAGAACAGCAGATTAGGAGATGAACTGCTTTCAGTGCAGGAGATGCAAATGAAGAAGAAATAAATGCTGTAAAAAAAGCTTTCAATTGATTTAATTTTAGTTGTCAAACTTAGCATCACAGCCCTTCCTTTGTGTCAGTGTGTTGGTTCCAGGATTCTGGTTCTGACTCACGGGTTGCCAGGTTTGAAGATGAACATGCTGTCTGGGGTCACCGGGATTTCTGGATCGGCCCGCTCCTCGTCCTCCTTCTCTGGCTCGGATGCCTCGGCATCCTTAAAGGGACCTGCGGCCCAAAAATGTGCGTGTGTGCGTGTGTGTGTGTGAGATGAGGTATTTCTAGTCGTGATATCGGTTTAAATACCTCAGCAGAGCGCCATGAGTGACTAACGATAACCCAAGTGTACATAGTGGCATATATACTGCGGTATATACAAAGTATAACCAAAGACTACATAGTGGCATATATACTGTGGTATATACAAAGTATAACCAAATAATCTATTGTTCTTCTACTGTGTCTCTACTGTACCTTTGATTGTTGTCAGCTCCAGACAGGGTTGGGTGTTCGGCACCTCTATGACAACGCTCGAACTCAGGGGGAGGGGCTTGTCCTGGTTTTCCCCCGCTGTTGCCACGACGACATCACCCGGACAGCCTTCAGGGATCTCCCCCGCGGGGGGCGGAGTCAGCTGCAAGGTGGGCGGGTCTGAGCGGAGAGGCTCCTCCCTGTTGGGTTCCCCAGGTTGTGTGCGGCCTCCCTGTCTGCAGGCACACAGACAGACAGGTAGGCAGGCAGACAGACAGACAGACAGGTAGGCAGACAGACAGACAGACAGGTAGGCAGACAGACAGATAGACAGGTAGGCAGACAGACAGGTGGACAGACAGGCAGGCAGACAGACAAGCAGACATGCAGACAGACAGACATGCAGGCAGGCATACAGACAGGCAGACAGACAAATAGACAGATAAAAAACTGATTGACAACATTCCATGATGAAAGTTTCCAAAGTTTCCAAAGTCAAATACTCAGTATTAGTGTATTATTTTACTTTTAAAACCACACACAGTAAAGTTACCAACAGCACTGCTACAGCAGATTATCAGATCTCACAAAGTCAGGATCAGAATGAATACTTGGGGAGCCACATCCTTATTATATACCAATCTGCTGAAGTGACAGCTAGATGACTTGGATGGTGAACATCACTCCCTGTATCTGTGTCTCCCTGTTGTGGTGCAGTCAGCATTCTGTGTCTTACCCTCTCTCCTCCCTGGTCCCTCCACACTGACCAGCCTCGCTCTCTATCTCCCTCCTCCTCTCCTTCTCCTCCTCTTCAGGACTCCTCCTCCTCTCTTTCTCGTCCTCTTCAGGACTCCTCCTCCTCTCCCTGCTCCTGGAGCGACTGAGTGAGCGGCTCTCCTCCCCGGGAGACGACGATTCACCCCTAACCTCGGCCTGGGGGTCGTTGCCGCGGCGACGCGTCCTCCTGCCCCTGCCCCTCCCGCCCGCGTCCGGGGTCAGCGAGTCGCCGTTAGGAGGGGGGCGGAACTTCCTCACGGCCCTCTGTCTCCTCTCGCCGTTCAGCCTCCCGCTGAGAGGGTGGAGGTGACTGGGGAGAGCCTCGGGGAGGGGGTCCGAGTCCGGGGGCCCTGGGAGGGCCACGGGGGGCTCCGGCGGAGGAAGGTCCACCGGTCCTGGAGGCTCCGGCACCAGGGCCAGAATGGGGGCGTCCAGGATGCCCACAGACAGCGAGGGCTCTAGGGGCATGTCCATGGGCATGGGCGGGTCCTGCTGGGGCGCGTCGGTCTTAGCTGACGGAGCGTCGGCTCCTGTGGGGGTGCGAGAGGCCGTGCGCTGCAGGGGGAGGGCGACGGGGAGGGGCTGTCCCGTGGCATCGGTGGCGTCGGAGGGGGGCGCGTCCTGTTCCTCGCTGGGGCAGGTGTAGAGGATCTCCCTGCTGGACATCTGACGGTGTCGCCTCAGCTGACTGGTGCGCTGCTCCCACACCGACATGGTCATCCTCCTCCTCCTCTCCCTCCTGGACATGAAAGAGTTAGAGGGGTTGAGGGGCGGCAGGGCCACCCCGTCCAGCAGGCCCCCTGGGGGTTCCTCCAGGGAATAGGCTGGCCGGCTGCGGTGGATGGCTCGCTTCCTGTACAGGTAAGGCCGTCTTCTCCGGCTTCCCCTGGGAGAGACAGACAGACAGGGATGGTCAGGACGCCCTGACAGACAGGCAGACATGTTCAGATACGCAGACAGACAGGACTTCTACATACGTGCATCGTATCACTGCTAGTCCATCAGAGCAGGAGCGAAGGATTAAGATACATGATGTCGTAACTATCATGGAAACTACTTGTTGTTATTTTAGCATATGTTGTTTCATGCTAATCTTTTTCTAAGAAAACAGGTATCTCAGGGCTAAAACACTGCTTAGAGAAGTGTTGGAGTGTTTAAACTTCAACTAGGGCAAGCTGGCATTCAGAATACAATTCTTATCATTTTTCAACTTTTCAAGTTTTCAGCTAGTTTCTGTTTTCCATTGTGCAAATGTCTGTGAAATGAAAACTTGTGAATAAAACATAATTGAGCATTTTTAAGCACAATTCAGTGGAGTGGGACTCGGGTGGATGTTTAAAAGATTGATAAACAAGATAGGACATGTATTCACTCAGTGGGTACGACGGCAAAAAAAAAAATACAATAATTTATTGGATC
Source organism: Osmerus mordax (assembly GCF_038355195.1). NCBI lineage: Eukaryota > Metazoa > Chordata > Actinopteri > Osmeriformes > Osmeridae > Osmerus > Osmerus mordax. Next base: position 1,678,223 of record NC_090075.1, read on the forward strand.
GATGAAAATGTCATGTGAACAAAACAAGTGGAATAGAACTGGGAGATAGTACAGACAGCCATAACAAAATGAGAAAATGCAGAGGAAACCACTAGAATCGGAGGAACAAAGTCAAAACAGATCTTAGGAGCTAAAGCGAAGGAGGGTAAGAGAAATGTGCGGTAGGCAATTAAAAATGACAGGAGAGAGATGTCGCAAGGTTTGGAGGACAGAGATAGACAGAGAGTGTAGAGATAGAGCGAGAGGTAACAGAACAGACACAGAGATAGAGCTAGAGGTGACAGAACAGACACAGATATAGAGCTAGAGGTGACAGAACAGACACAGTTGTTTACTTACGTGTGTGTAACTCTCGTGTGGTCCGTAATCAATGATCAGTCGGTTTAAAACAAGACATTAGTGCTTTCGTGAGCAGAGACAGAACAGGCCGGGAGACACACACCAGACACACACGGGAGTTTAACCTCACAAACCCGTGAACGCTTCTCTCACGGTAACAAGTGAAGCTGGTCTAATGTGTGTGCATCATGGGACATGTACATCATGTATGCAACTGTATTTTTTTTACTGACATTGCTGGTTCAATGCCTCTCAACAGATAATATTATTATCAAAAAACGAACACTGTCTCTCCCACCTCCCTCCAGTCGTACAATCTATTTAAAGAAATTGCGGAAAGATACAGTCTTCTCATGACTCAGCCTAATCTCCGGCAACCTAAACCCTCTTGTTTGGGTCCAATATTTCACAGGGTGTCATGAAAACTGGAGGACGCGAGCATCTTGGTGTGTGTCTCCAGTCGGCGCCAAGCAGCACATTTGACAAACAGGATGACAGACAGCAGTATTAGAACGGTCAGGAGAACAACATTAATGACAACAGGTGTAAACCACACAGATAGGAATATTCCAGAGAGCTGTAGGGAGATGTTTCGGACGTTCACAGAGAGAAAGCTGGAGCATGTCACAGGTATAAAACACAGAGAGAGAGAGAGAGAGAGAGAGGGAGGGAGGGTCTCCTCAAACAGGAACAGAGACAGACATCGTACGGTAGCTTTCAGATGGAGCAAGCATTCCAGCTAGCATCTCTGAGACGGTTTCTTAGAGTTAGCGTCTGTGGAGACATTCTGACCGGTCATGCTGATAGGTGGACACAGGAAAAGCGTGACCGGGGTCAAAGTTCAAATACGCAGCGGGGTCGGAAACTTCCTGTTAGAGTAGCATGCACAGGGGAAGAAGAGAAACGCCACACCCCCTGACACATGCTGTCCGGCGACGCCCCTAATCTGTGGGACTGCAGCATGTTCACCGAGGATGAGTTTGTTTTCTTCCATTGGTCATGCCAGTCAGACACATGCAAGACTTTCCAAAGGCCGGGGCAGGATCAGGAGACTTGCTTCATGCTTGAATCCTCACCATCGAAAAGTCACTAGTGGGATAAACATCTAAAGTCTCTCTCTAAAAACAGACCCATTAAAACACTGGTCTAGTGACTCTACGCAACCGTGAGATGGACAGACTACAGACAGACAGACCCTCTGCTCTCTCCAGACCCCTGCACCTCTCCTTCAAGCAAGTCAGACCAGTACAGAGATTCACCAAAGACCACAGCTCCTCATCCCAAAGCTGCTCCCTGGGTATATTACCCACATTACAGACAACCAAGACCCTTCTTCCAGAGATCACTGGCCAGCTGCCCCCAGGTACATCTTCAAGTTAATTGGAGATCTAGTATCAGTGTTGGGGTGTGTGTAGGGGGTGGAGCTTCCTGAGAGCGGGTGGAGCTTCCTGAGAGGGGGTGGAGCTTCCTGAGAGTGGGTGGAGCTTCCTGAGAGGGGGTGGAGCTTCCTGAGAGGGGGTGTGGCTCCTGGCATCTTGCAGCGCAGCATCCAGGACATCAGTGTGGTGTCATTGTGTTCCCGTCATGCCCCATGCAATGTGCTGTGCTCCTTGTCACCACGTGCACACCCTCATGCATGCACGTGCACGTACCACCACGTGCACACCCTCATGCATGCACGTGCACTTACCACCACGTGCACATTCCCTACGTGCGCTTTCCGGCGGTGCAGGAAAATGTAGTGGGCTCTTGTGAAATTCATTATATGTTTGGTCCTTATGGCAACAACAGCATATCATTTTCCCATTGTAACTCATTTTAAGACATTTTCATGTCTTGAATTCTGAGAATTAGAGTAAACTTTACTCAAAACTTTTTTTTCCCCATCAAGTGGCAAGCTGCAAGTACATAAAAAGCTTCCCTGAAACTTGCTAATTGTATACTTGACTCCCAACAGATATGAAAGCTACCAAAACCACTTATGGGACAGTCAGGATCCCTCCAGCACCGCAGTGCACTCAAACACAACGTTATTAATTTGGACACCAGCGATGCTGTCTCCATGACGACCGCATAAATGCACTGGGTAGCCTTCCGGTAGTCATGGTGAACAGAGTTCAATATAGAACAAACCGACTAAGAGGCCCACCGGCAAGAATCTATCAATACCCTACAAATGAGATGATTATAGACTCATGCTAGCAGCAGCGATGTGGTCAGCCAGGGAATCGAACCTATGCGTCTACACATTATCTACCCTCAGACCAAGAGGATCGCCTCAACGACCAAAAACAGTATTTAGGTTTCATTTGCAGTCTCAACAGGGCTGCGTCGTTCCACAGCACTCAGCTATGGAGCCTGGCCTTGGAGGTGCAAAACTCCCCTCCCATGTAAACAGTACAGTGGCCGGTAACCACAACAACAGTGTATATATCAGACTTCAAATCAAGAAAGAGGAGTTGACTGCACGTGACCCGGTCCTTTTTTTTCAAAACACCCGGAAACTCTTTCTACCGAGGTGCCATGGGAACGCCACACCTGCTGTGGCTCACCTGTTCTCCTGGACGTACCCCGCTGTGTGCCTGTGTGGGGGCCCAGAGGGAACTAAGTGCACTAGTGTTAGTGTCAGCGACTCTGCTAGCCTGTTCCAGTGAGAGCTGTTCAGTGGGGGGCAGAGAGGTGAAGGGGGTGGGGGGAGGGGTTAGGGTCAGGCAGGGAGGGGAGGGGGGGGTGCAAACACACTTACTCTGAAGACATCATGGAGGACATGGGGCCGACTTCCTTGGCCTTCTGGAGAGCATGCTTCTGGTTAAACGCTGCTTCCTCCTCCTCCTGGTCCTGAGAGAGGAGAGGAGGAGAGGAGGGGGAGAGGAGGATGGGAGGGGGAGAGGAGGAGAGGGGAGGGGGAGAGGAGGAGAGGACAGGAGAGGAGGAGAGTAAGAGAGGAGAGGGGAGGAGGGGAGAGGAGGAGAGGAGGAGAGGGGAGGAGGAGAGGAGGAGAAGGGAGGAGAGGAGAGAGCAGGAGAGGAGGAGAGGGGAGGAGGAGAGGACGAGAGGACGAGAGGAATAAGGTACACTTGTGCAACCTAAGCAAAAGTAAACAACGTATCAATAGTCTCCATATGAACTCAAAAATAAATTCTAACCTTTGTCAGTTCCTGTGCATTGGCCAGGTTGTCGACGGCGATGGCCAAGAAGACATTCAGCAGTGTGTCTGGTCACAGCCACCTTAAGGACCATTAACTCCATCTTTACATGAACTACTACTTTTATTGACATTTGACCCCGTGATGGTGGATACAGTTTCCAAACAGCGTGAGGACGATGAAGTAGATGGACGACCACATCCCAGACTTCACCCCTCCCTGGGAACGGATGCCGTTGTACATGACCTCGTTCCAGTCTTCGCCCGTCAAGATCTGGGTCAACACACACACACACACACACACACACACAGGCACTTCAATGAACGCAATACACACATGCATAAACTCACACACACGCCCACACGTGATTAAAACACACACACTGCAAACACACACTGCAAACACACACTGCAAACACACACTGCAAACACACACTGCAAACACACTGCCTCGATCGCACCACATGTCCCGGCGATCAGACACGCCGACGCCATGGTGACACGCCACAGTGACACGCCACGGTGACACGCCACGGTGACACGTCACGGTGACACGACACGGTGACACGACACGGTGACACGCCACGGTGACACGCCACGGTGACACGCCACAGTGTTTTCATCATCACAGTCATTTGAACGAGGCTCCGACCTGGAACACTGTCATGATGGCGGCCGGGAAGGTGTCAAAGTTGGTGGGAGTGTAGTCTTCGAAGATGAACCTGAAAACACAGTGGACGGAAGAGGCAGAGACACAAGCCTTGATTTCAAATTCCAGTCTATTATTTCACTCTTTCTTCAATAGCCAGTCTAGCTGACAGAGAAGAGAGAGATAAAAAGTTTTTAGAGGGAGAAAGGAGTCAGAGAGAGAGAGAGAGTGATACAAAAGAAATCGAAGATAATTCCAAAATCAGAAGAAAAGAACATTTATGTTTTCTGGATGCTGGTGGCCTGTTATAAACAAGCCTGCTCTAACAGGACTGACTCTCTAAAACATTCCTTCAACACCACTCTTCTCCACAAATCTATGTCACCTTGGAATGTACTCTATGTTGCATCCTCCTCTTACTCTAGCCCAGATTCTACAGGATGTTACATTTACATTTACATTTAGTCATTTAGCAGACGCTCTTATCCAGAGCGACTTACATTACAGGGACACAGTACAGGGACATTCCCCCGAGGCAAGTAGGGTGAAGTGCCTTGCCCAAGGACACAACGTCAGTTGGCATGACCGGGAATCGAACTGGCAACCTTCGGATTACTAGCCCGATTCCCTCACCGCTCAGCCACCTGACTCCCTATGTTCTGCTTCATTGTTCTACTTTAGAGCCTCTGCGCTGCCCTATATCTGGCTGGTCCCTGGATTCACCGTACCTGCCGCCAAACAGCTGCATGCCAAGCAGGGCGAACACCACGATAAAGAGGAAGAGGAGGAAGATGAGGCTGATGATGGACTTCATGGAGTTCATCAGAGACACCACCAGGTTGCGTAGCGAGGCCCAGTACCTGCCAATCACAGCACAGTGCGGACGGGCTCAATACCCACCAGGCGGTGGATTCACACATTTCCAGCTGTTAGTCCATTTAACAGCTATCGTCCAGCGCATCGATCGATGAGGTTCTCAATTTTTGCAATTTGATATCAGAATCTATCATGTCCCTTGTGAAATCCCATCACATCCCCACTCTGTATGAGAGAGAGAGGTAGAGAGAGGTAGAGAGCGATGTAGAGAGAGAGGAAGAGAGACGTAGAGAGAGAGGTAGAGAGAGAGGAAGAGAGAGGAAGAGAGAGAGTTAGAGAGAGAGGAAGAGAGAGAGGTAGAGAGAGGTAGCGAGAGGTAGAGAGAGGAAGAGAGAAAGGAAGAGAGGTAGAGAGAGAGGTAGAGAGAGAGGAAGAGAGAGGAAGAGAGAGGTAGAGAGAGAAGAAGAGAGAGAGGAAGAGAGAGAGGTAGAGAGAGGTAGTGAGAGGAAGAGAGAGAGGTAGAGAAAGGTAGAGAGAGAGGTAGAGAGAGAGAGGTAGAGAGAAGTAGAGACTGACTTGGTGATCTTGAAGATCCGGAGGAGACGCAGTGCCCTCAACACACTGATGCCAAACGAGGTTCCAGGTCTGAAGAACCCCCACAAGACCTCGAAGATGCTGCCCACGATCACCTGCTCACACACACACACACACACACACACACACACACACACACACACACACACACACACACACACACACACACCCCACACACACACACACACACACACAACCCCACACACACACACACACACACCCTCACACACACACACACACACACACACACACCCACACACACACACACACACACACACACACACACACACACAACCCCACACACACACACACACACACACAACCCCACACACACACACACACACACACACCCACACACACACACACACACACACACACACACACACACACACACACACACACACAACCCCACACACACACACACACACACACACCCACACACAACCCCCCACACACACACACACACACCCACACACACCCACACACAACCCCACACACACACACACACACAACCCCACACACACACACACACACACACACACACACACACACACACACACACACCCACACACACACACACCCACACACAACCCCACACACACACACACACACACACACAACCCCACACACACACACACACACACACACAACCCCACACACACACACACACACACACACACACACAACCCCCCACTCACACACACACACACACACACACACAACCCCACACACACACACACACACACACACACACACAACCCCCCACACACACACACACACACACACACAACCCCACACACACACACACACACACACACACACACACAACCCCCCACTCACACACACACACACACACACACCCACACACAACCCCACACACACACACACACACCCACACACAACCCCACACACACACACACACACACACACACACAACCCCACACACAACCCCACACACACACACACACACACACACAACCCCACACACCCACACACACACACACACACACACACACACCCACACCCACACAACCACACGCACACACACATGCACCCGCACACACATACACAACCCCACACACACCCACACACACAACCCCACACACACGCACAATACCCGAGGTTAAGAAGAACATCTTCGTATAGAAATGCAGACACACACACACCCACACACAATACCAGAGGTTAAGGAGAACATCTTCGTATAGAAATGCAGACGCACACACACACACACACTTACGCTGCAGTCGAAGCAGTTGAAGGAGGAGTGGAAGTAGAGTCTAACCCCCAGGCTGTACATTTTCAGGAACATCTCAGTCAGGAACAGAGCCAGGAAGAGGAACTCAGCATAGTCTGCAAACACACACACATCCTTCAGACACGCAGAAACTCAGACTGCAAACACACACACATCCTTCAGACACGCAGGAACTCTGTCTGCAAACACACACACATCCTTCAACACGCAGGATCACACATCACGTTGCTGTGAATCGTTTTTTTTGAAAATCCTATTCGGTTTAAGCCGTATCGAGAAAATGCAAAACACAAAGATGCTTTTGTTTTGAAGTTTTAAACACGTCAAACCCATCATTTAGCTGCTGGATGAAATAAACATCGACTTTAGATGCAAGTTTTTTTCTGAGAAACTGACGTTCTGAGTAGCTGCCTCTCCCAGAACCTTAGGTGTTCTAGAACATTCTCAAGTTCTACAGTGAAACAAGACCAGGGGGGAAAAACAGGAAGTGTCCAACAGGAAGTGAGGCGTGACTCACAGAGGAAGGTGGACAGCCAGAGAGGCTGGTTGTGATGGACGATAGCCACACACATAGTGTTAAGGGCCACCAGGCCCAGCACAGTCCAGTAGAAGGTGTGGGTCTTCACCATGCGGCGGATGTAGATGCGTAGGAGACGCTCCTTGCGGTGGAAGTAGGCCCTGGGTCCTCGCTTGGCACTTCGGATGCTGGCCCTGGTCATGGGGCCGCCTGGGGGGAAGGGGGGAGAGGGGAGAGGAAGAGGAGGGGTGGGGGAGGAGGGGGGAGAGGGGAGAGGGGAGAGGAAGAGGAGGGGTGGGGGAGGAGGGGGGAGAGGGGAGAGGAAGAGGAGGGGTGGAGGAGGAGGGGGGAGAGGGGAGAGGAAGAGGAGGGGTGGGGGAAGGGGAGGAGGGGTGGGGGAAGGGGAGGAGGAGGGGGAGGAAGGGGGAGAGGGAGAGGAGGGGTGGGGGAGGAGGAGGCAGAGGGGAGAGGAAGAGGAGGGGTGGGGGAAGGGGAGGAGGAAGGAAAGGGGAGAGGAAAAAGAGGGGAGGAGGAGGGGTTAGGAAGGGGGAGAGGGAGAGGAGGGGTGGGGGAGGAGGAGGAGGGGGGAGAGGAAGAAGAGGGTGGGGGAGGGGGAGGAGGAGGGAGAGGGGAGAGGAAGAAGAGGGTGGGGGAGGGGGAGGAGGAGGGAGAGGGGAGAGGAAGAAGAGGGGAGGGGGAGGAAGGGGGAGAGGGAGAGGAGGGGTGGGGGAGGAGGAGGAGGGGGGAGAGGAAGAAGAGGGTGGGGGAGGGGGAGGAGGGGGGAGAGGTAGAGGAGGGGAGGGGAGGGGGAGGAGGAGGAGGGAGAGGGGAATGAGAGGGGGGGGCTTAGGCGGATGCACTCTTACTCACACACAGACACACCCATACAGACACACACATACAGACGCACACACACACACACTTACCCACAGAGGAGATGTCTCCATACTGGTCATCTCCTGAAGCTCCTCTTCGGATCACATCTCTTTTCTTGATGGTGGTCGCTCTCTTGAGCACTGCACACGGAGGGACAACACACACAAGCACACACACACACACACACAAGCACACACACACACGCACACACACACATACAAGCACACCCACACACACACACACAAGCACACACACACACACACACACACAAGTATGCATGCACACACACAGGCTTAAATGTCATCTATTGCCTACGCATTTGGCAAGTTTGTAAAGACACACATTTCCAATTTAGGGTTAATTCAACACTCCAGAATCTAAACACTCCAGAATCTAAACACTCCAGAATCTAAACACTCCAGAATCTAAACGCTCCAGAATCTAAACGCTCCACACACACACACCAACATTAGTCTTTAATACCACCAATGAAGGACTCAAATAGAGCATTTCAAATTATTCAATTAAAGAAAAAGTGAAAAGAATTAAAGAAAAATGCAAAAGAGAATGCAATCTAAATCATAGAAAAAGCAGCAATGTGCTAATGTGTTGAGTCCTGAATAACTGGTTTATTTACTGCGTGCAAGGTAGCGAACCTGGAAAAGTACTAGAAATCCAGTCTATTTCCATTAGAACCCAAATCTATTGTTAGAATCAAACTGTAGGCCCAAAGCTGTGTTCAAACTTGATTAGTCTCTGTGAGAAAAAGCAACTGTCACTGTGTTCTGCTCAGGGGACATGAAGACAACTTAGAAACCGAGTGCCACATCCTTCACGGCAAACATGCATAGAGATTAAAGATTCATGTACAAATCCACCATATAGGAAATTTTTATTTAATCAACTATGAATGACAGTCGTTTATCACAGCGCTTGCATTTAATCTCTCTCTCCATCCCTTCTCCACCCCTCCACCTCTCCATCCCTGCTCCATCTCTCCATCCCTCCTCCACCTCTCCATCCCTCCTCCACCCTTCCATCCCTCCTCCACCCTTCCATCCCTCTTCCACCTCTCCATCCCTCCTCCACCTCTCCATCCCTCCTCCACCCTTCCATCTCTCCTCCACCTCTCCATCCCTCCTCCACCCCCCATCCCTCCTCCACCTCTCCATCCCTCCTCCACCCTTCCATCCCTCCTCCACCTCTCCATCCCTCCTCCACCTCTCCATCCCTCCTCCACCCCTCCATCCCTCCTCCACCCTTCCATCTCTCCTCCACCTCTCCATCACTCCTCCACCCCCATCCCTCCTCCACCTCTCCATCCCTCCTCCACCCTTCCATCCCTCCTCCACCTCTCCATCCCTCCTCCACCCTTCCATCCCTCCTCCACCTCTCCATCCCTCCTCCACCCCTCCATCCCTCCTCCACCCCTCCATCCCTCCTCCACCCTTCCATCCCTCCTCCACCTCTACATCCCTCCTCCACCCCTCCACCCCTCCATCCCTCCTCTACCTCTCCATCCCTCCATCCCTCCTCCACCCCTCCATCCCTCCTCTACCTCTCCACTCCTCCATCCCTCCTCCACTCCTCCATCCCTCCATCCCCTCCTCCACCTCTCCATCCCTCCTCTACCTCTCCATCCCTCCTCCACTCCTCCATCCCTCCATCCCCTCCTCCACCTCTCCATCCCTCCTCCACTCCTCCATCCCTCCTCCATCCCTCCATCCCTCCTCCACTCCTCCACCCCTCTGTATAACCTCCAGAGCTGGCTGACTGATTTACTTATGTGTACCTTGGCTTTTCCCTTTTTTAATAAGCTATTGAACAAACAAGCAAGCACTCACACACGTAGGGAGTGGCGTGTTTGCAGAAGACACACACTCACAGCGTTTCATCACATTGCTAAGGTAACAGCCATACACCCCCCACCCCACCCCCCCTCCCTCCACTACTTAAAGCAATGACGTCTGCAGCGTTTGTTCTTTTATATAAAGAGAAAAATGGATCTGTCATGGGCAACTTTTTTTAGATTTGTATTTATTTTTTGGCTCGCCGGAGTCAAATATTTAATCAGGGGAGGTCATAGTGACTTGGGCTGGGATTGTTCATGTGACTGCCAGAAGGTTCTGATTGGACAGCGGAGGTTGTGATGTCATAGTGGGGCTAAAGGTGCAGAATAGACGAGGTTCCTCACCATGGTTACCGCCAGTATTCCATTCAGACAGCTTCTTGGGAGCTGCCAATCAACATTTTAAAACAAACATACAAAAAAAGGGCGTTTGTTTGTTGTTTCCCAGTAACATGTCATGCTTCATCGGATGGGGTCAAGGCCGGGGTGTGGTCATGCGTGTGGTTTGTGTTAGAACATCCGCTCTGGTTTGGAGATTGCTTTTGGTGGGCGCAACAATCTTTTCTTTCTTTTCTTTTTTGAGAGTAGGTTTCTAGAAATTAGATTTTGTGAACTTGCACCACAGCAGAAGCAACAGATGTCGTTTCTAAGTGCTGGCCATGTTGTGTTTGTGTTTAGTGAGGGTTTGTGGTTTCTAGGGTGTGTCTATAGTGTGTCTGGTCTAGGCTTAGGGTCAATGTCATAACGATTCCAACTGTAAATGAAGTTGACTGATTTGAGGAGAAATAGTCCCTAAGCCTGGTGGAAGGATACACGGGGGAGGGTACATATTACATGAGAACAGAGCCCAGCATGCACTAAATATATAAACTCAACTAAAGGCCTTTAAATAACATATGTGTCAAACTGAATGTAACAGATGTCATTAGAACACACAGTTGCATAAGGATAGCGAGAGGAGGGGGGGAGAGAGAGATAGCAAGACAGTAGGAAAGAGAGAGAGAGAGAGAGAGAGAGAGAGAGAGAGAGATAGCAAGACAGTAGGAAAGAGAGAGAGAGAGAGAGAGAGCGATACAGAGCTTCTTACCATCGAGAGCTGAGGTCCCCGAGTTCTTGTTTTCCTCAGCCAGCATGACCTCCTCTGCAGAACAAGAGTCAAACTGAAGTGTGTGTTGTGATGTGCATCATGAATCAACAGCATAGTCCGAATCAGTGAATCTTCGAATCAGGAAAACAGAATCGGAATCGGTCTCTGATTTGAGTGCTTGACTCAGCGAATGCTTGACTCAGTGAATGCTTGACTCAGTGAATGCTTGACTCAGTGAATGCTTGACTCAGTGAGTGCTGGTGGGGTTCAGACCTGCTCTGTCGATCCAGGCTCGGTACCCGTTCAGCTCTCTCTCTATCTGCTGTTGTCGCCTCAGTTTCATGAAGGCTCTGCGGTTCTCCACACGCTCCCTTTCCTTAGCAAACTCCCTGCAGACCAGGAGAGGAGGAGAGGAGGAGAGGGAGGAGAGGAGGAGAGGAAGAGAGGAGGAGAGGAAGAGGGAGGAGAGGAGGAGAGGGAGGAGAGGAGGATAGGAGGAGAGGGAAGAGAGGAGGAGAGGGAGGAGAGGGAGGAGAGGAAGAGAGGAGGAGAGGAAGAGGGAGGAGAGGAGAGGGAGGAACGGAGGAGGAAAGAGAAAAGGAAAGGAGATGAGTGGATGAGAGAAGAGAGAAAAGGAGAGGAGGAGAGAGGAGGAGAGGAGGGTGGGGTGGGGGATGAGGAAAGGAGAAGGGGAGAGTAGGGCAAGGGAGTGGAGGGTGGGGGGATGAGGAGAGGAGAAGGGGAGAGGAGGGTGGGGTTGGGGATGAGGAGAGGAGAAGGGGAGAGGAGGGTGGGGGGATGAGGAGAGGAGAAGGGGAGAGGAGGGTGGGGGGATGAGGAGAGGAGAAGGGGAGAGGAGGGTGGGGGATGAGGAGAGGAGAAGGGGAGAGGAGGGGTGGGCGGATGAGGAGAGGAGAAGGGCTGGGTGCTCTTTGTCTCTCCAAGCAGAGTGTGTCAGAGGATGCATATTAACCTTTTCATGAAACTCATTAACTGCAACACACTCAAGAACTATACCAAAACAATGTCACCCAGCCACCAAGGCAACACAAGTCATCTACATAAACCAGTCAGCCAGCCACACATCAGCCAACCAGTCAATGAGTCAGCCAGTCAGCCAACCACACATCAGCCGACCAGTCAATGAGTCAGCCAGTCAGCCAACCACACATCAGCCGACCAGTCAATGAGTCAGCCAGTCAGCCAACCACACATCAGCCAACCAGTCAATGAATCAGCCAGTCAGCCAACCACACATACAGCCAGCCAGCCATTCAGCCTACCATCTACAATCTTGCCACGTTTATTATGTACTGAGCAGAGAGCAACAGAGTGGAACACTTTGTCATCATGACTTCGTAGCTTCCCTCATGCATCAGCACTGCGTGTGTGTACCTGAGCGTGCGTGTGTGTGTGTACTTGAGCGTGTGCCTGTGTGTACCTACCCTGAGAGGACCCCCAACACCAGGTTGAGGACGAAGAAGGAGCCGATGATGATGAGAGGGATGAAGTAAAGCCAGTTCCAGGTGGGCCCCAGGGCGTCGTTCGTCTGAGGAGACACAAACACAGCCCAGGTGAGGAGCAGCCCTGCTGGGGCCTGGGGAGGGAGGCCTGGGGGGGAGGGGCCTGGGGAGAGAGGGGCCTGGGGGGAGGGGCCTGGGGGGGGAGGGGGCCCCTGGGGAGAGGGCCCCTGGGGGGAGGGGCCTGGGGGGAGGGGCCTGGGGGGAGGAGGGGCCTGGGGAGAGAGGCCTGGGGGGAGGGGCACTGGGAGAGGCCCCTGGGGGGATGGGCCCCTGGGGGGAGGGGCCCCTGGGGGGAGGGGCCCCTGGGGGGCCTTACGTTGTACAGCACGGTGGTCCAGCCCTCCATGGTGATGCACTGGAAGACAGTGAGGACGGCGAACAGGATGTTGTCGAACTGCGTGATGCCGTCGTTAGGGCCGATCCAGGTGCCCCTGCAGCTGTACTTGTTAGGACACGCCCGCACACCGCACGGAAACTCTGACTCAGACGAGTCCACCGTCTCGTTCTCTGAGGGGAGGAGAGGAGAGGAGAGGAGGAGATGGGAAAAGGACGAGATGAGGAAGAAGGGAGGAGAGGAGAAGAGAAGAGGAGGGGAGGGGAGGAGGAGAGTGGGAGAGGAGGAGAGGAGGAAAGGAGGGAGAGGGGGAGAGGAGGAGAGGAGGAAAGGAGGAGAGGAGGAAAGGAGGAGAGGGGGAGAGGAGGAGAGGAGGAAAGGAGGAGAGGGGGAGAGGGGAAGAGAAGGAGATG
>NC_090075.1:1691822-1696822 GCF_038355195.1 Osmerus mordax
GAGTAGAATAGTCAATAAACGAGAGAGACAGGTGACGGTGAGGTGTGTGTGTACAGCCGGGTCACTCCATCTCTCCTCGGAGACGGAGGAGAGAGAGAGACCACCTGAGGTGACCTCTCTCTCTCCTCGGAGACGGAGGAGAGAGACCACGTGATGTGACCTCTCCTGTGAGGATCTCTAGCTCGTTAGTCCCCTCTTCACCTCTCCTCTCCTTCCCTCATCACTCCATCCACGCTACTGCCAGACCTTCATTCAACATAAGTGATTAAAAGTGTGATTGAAAGTAAGTGAGGGAGAGATTGAAATAGAGAGGGAAAGAGAGATAGAGAGAATCAGAGAGATAGAGAGAAGCAGAGAGAGAAAGAGAGAAATAGAGATAGAGAAGCAGAGAGAAAGAGAGATAGAGAGAAGCAGAGAGAAAGAGAGCGAGAAAGAAGCAGAGAGAGAAAGAGATGATACTATTTCCTGTCACTTTTATTACGGCCACTCACGTTCACAGAAACCAGTCGTCTTGAAACCCACAATCCCCTGCCTTGCCCACCGACTCCAAATGAGCAGAAGATACAGACAAGCACACACACATCCTCACACGCACATCCTCACACACACACACACATTCACACTCATTTTTCAAATGTCACTAATTGTTACCATCTGGTGATTGGCAGTAACATGATTTGAGAATGATATAGCGAGCTAAGCAGAGATATTATTTCTGTCAGGTAGGGAGGAGAGAGAAAGGGAGGAGAGATAGGAAAGAGGGAGGAGAGAGGGAGGAAAGAGAGGAGAGAGAGAGGAGAGAGGGAGGAGAGAGAGGAGAGAGAGAGAAGGGGGAGAGAGAGGAGAGAGGGAGGAGAGAGAGAGAGAGAGAGAGAGAGGGAGGAGAGAGAGAGAGAGAGAGAGAGAGAGAGAGAGAGAGAGAGAGAGAGAGAGAGAGAGAGAGAGGAGAGAGAGAGGGGGGAAAGAGAAGAGAGAGAAGAGAGGGAGGAGAGAGAGGAGAGAGGGAGGAGAGAGAGAGAGGGAGGAGAGAGAGGAGAGAGAGAGAGGGGGAAAGAGAGGAGAGAGAGAAGAGAGGGAGGAGAGGAGAAAAAATAAGAGGAGAGGTGAAGAGAGGAAGAGAGAAGTAGAAATGGAGAGAGAGAGAAAGGAGGAAAGGAGACATTCGGGCATGTTTGGTTGAGAACAAGTTTAAGGTAAGGTGTCGGGCTCCAGAGGGTGTCAGCCTTTTTAATTAAGACTTGAGAAGAGATCCTAAAATAGCTCTCCGGTGTCGTCCACAGAGGTAGAAATGGAATTAGACCATTCAGTGTAAGCCTCGCACCTCTCTCCCACGCTCCTCCCTTCTCTCCTTCCCTCCCTCCTGTCTCTTCCTGTCATCTGGTATCCTCTCCTCCTCTTCCCTGCTTTTCTACTCCCTCCCTCTCTCCCTCCCCTCCCTGCCTCCCTCCCTCTCTCCCTCCATCCCTGCCTCCATTTTCTCGCCCTCTTTCCTCTCCGATGCTACAACCCCACTCAGTTGTCCCCCCCCCCCCCCCCCCCCAGATCATTAACCAGTACCTCAACATTTTAGTTGTTATGGAGACGAGGATATGAAGGGTGTAAAAATGTCATCCTCCATTTGGTCTGCCGCTGGACTTCCCTCTTAGGCAAGCTAGCCTGAACATCTAGCCAGGGGAACTGGACCAGAGCAGGCTCATCACACACACACTAACTGTACATGTATACTATTACTGGAGTCAGTGAGAAAAGGTCTGGGGAGGGGGGGGGGGGGTGTTTGGGTGTGTGAGCTCTCATCCCAGCCCTGAGGACCAAACAGTCTCCTGCACACACCTCACACACACGCCTCTCACACACACAGCCACACACACACACCTCACACACACACACAGCCACACACCTCACACACACCTCACACACACACACCTCACACACAGCCACACACACCTCACACTCAGCCACACACACACACAACTCACACAGCCACACACACCTCACACTCAGCCACACACACACACACCTCACACACAGCCACACACACCTCACACACACCTCACACTCAGCCACACACACCTCACACTCAGCCACACACACCTCACACTCAGCCACACACACACACACCTCACATTCAGCCACAACACACACACACCTCACACACAGCCACACACACCTCACACACACCTCACACACAGCCACACACACCTCACACACAGCCACACACACACACACCTCACACAGCCACACACACACCTCACACACACGGCGAACACTCGACAGGTGGTAGGCGTACTGTGTGGTTTACATGCAGGCCTCTGTGTGCCTGGAGTCTGTCAGACAGGCGGAACGTCAAACAGGGTGACGAGTTGGTCTTGTCCCCTCCGTCATGGCCGACAGACTTACAGTGTGACACAGACGAGGCCTGGAGGAGCCGCCGTGTGGCGCCGTGACATGAGAAGGTGTGACAGTTGTCGCTCCACCGTGCGGAGAGAGCCTTGACGTCTGTGTGGTGTCAGTGTTCCTTACTGCTGCTTCATATGGTTCTGATTTAGATGTTGTTGTGGTTCAATATTACGCTGTGAATGAGATAGTGGAACTTCACCAGACAAAAAGGTTTTTGTATATTTTTTGTGAACTGTATGAAATATAAAACAATAGAAGAACGTTTCGGGATAGAAAAAAAAATAATAATAAAAAAAAAATGAAATTGTCCTATGACAATTTTTTGGGAAGGGCATTGTTCACATAAAATACAATTTGGGTCAAATTGTTCCATGGATTTACCACCTGTAACAATGGATCACAGGTTTTTTTAAATTTTTTAAATAAAATTGTTAAAATGATGGTGGGGGAGGTGGGGGGGGGGGGGGGGTGAGCTAGAGGCCAGTCAGGGTGAGTTATAAGCATAAGAGTTTACGATGGTGAGTAAATGCTGATATATTTAAAAGAAAAGATGTTAAATAGCCTCTGCAAAAATGGAACCCCTCTCTGCAGCCCTGCCATCCACTGTGCTGTGAGGAACACAGGGTACCAGTGCATGGTCCTGACTGTCATTTACTGAGCTACACCCACACTCCTCTGCTCTGCAAGGCTGGCAGCCAGAGCCTCTCCCTCTCTCTCTCTATCTTCCCCTCTTCTCTCTTTCCCTCTCTCTCTTTATTTCCCTATCTTTCTCTTCCTCTTCCTCTCTCTCTCTCTCTCTCTCTCTCTCTCTCTCTCTCTCTCTCTCTCTCTCTCTCTCTCTCTCTCTCCTGCTCCCTTGATCATCCATCCTTTCTTCTTCTCACCCACTTCCTCTCTATCTCTCTCCCTCCGCCTGCTGTAGCCTCCTACGTCCTGGGCTAAGCCTTGCTGTGCTGCAGCATCTATCTGGAGAACAAGCCGCTCCCGGAGGAAGAAAACTCATCAAGTGAATCCAGGAACATTTAAGGTTGTGAACCGAACGGCCCTCTTGAATCCCAATCAAATGCTCTGCATTTCATGTCTGCTCTGCAGATGATGATGGTGATGATGATGATGATGGTGGTGATGAGGATGATGGTGATGATGAAGGCCCTCTTTATCTGGTCTGCTTTCTTCCAAACAGTCTGGTTAATCTTTCCCTCAGTTACCAATTCATCCTGGGTGAAATCAAACGCTAAGATAACTGAAGATAACACAAACAGGTGTCACACCCTGCAAAAGCTCAGCTGTCAAACAAGACTAGAGCACTAGAGCTAACGTGTTAGCTTCCGTAGACACAATGTCGAGTTACATTAAGTAAAACCTCATTCAGGCTAACATGTAACCTAATGTAGCTACAGTGACACATTGGCTGGTTACTGTCACATTTCCCATCGTGTCAAACACTAAAGTAACTTTCCCCTGCTCCTCTCAGACTGCTACCCTGTCACATTCGCTGTCATATTCCCACAAACACTTCATAATCCAACCGTTAAGACAACTGGCGCATTCAGAAATTCAGGGCCAATATCAGATCTGTTATCACACCAGTCCTTTCACAGCTAGATGAGCCTAAACAGCAACAATCCCGCCTCCAGCTCACATTCATGACTGACATATCTGCGGCATGCCACCACAACAGCCTTTAAATAACTCATTCATCGTTTGTAACCATGTAAACCATACAGCCTCTCCTATAATACTGACTTACTGAATACTGATCTCAATGCTTGAGGTGAAGTGGGCTGATGCTTGGAGCGAATGCAAATTTGTAGAGAGAAACATTCACTTGAAATATGTCTCTTTTTCTGCTCTGCAGTTCTCTAAACCTTTGACTTACAGCGAGGGTTTACTCTGCCAATCTGGTTTGTCATCGCAGAGACGGTGGCCCTGATAATCACAACAACAGCTAACAACACACAGAACTTCCAGGCCCTGAACAAGTGGACAAAAGCAATTTCCTCCAAAATGGCCCCACTTGGAGCTCCACCGTGGACAGTTTCCGCAAATTTGCTGTGTTTCCAGTGCAACCTCCGGCTCTAGGGTGATGTACACACATAGGCACACACACACAGACATCTTCAGGATAAAGGTAAACAGCTGAGTTACCGACAGCACATCTGTCCTTCTAATAACACCGCAGGGAATCAGACAGCACAGCAGTGATTAATTAGTGTCTTGATATTCACTATGCTTATCTCATGCCATCTGTTTGTCTCTAATGGTCTCTGTCTGTGTCTCTCTTTCTAACACTCTCTCTACAGTATTTCTCTCTGCTTCCACTGTGTCTCTCTCTCCCTCTGACTGCCTCAGTTTCACCCTCTCTCTCTCTCTGGTGTAATATAGAGGTAAGCTAAACTCAAACACAAATGAAACACATGCTGCTTCAGATCAAACAGCCTTCTGGGATCTCCTGGACTGGATTTCAATACGAACTCAACACAACGGAAACACAATACTGGTTCTCCAATAATCCACTTTCCCGAATCCCAATTTCATCCTATTCTCAAAGGATGTCCACACTGCAGTCATTTAAATTTAGTCATTTAGCAGACACTCTTATC
>NC_090075.1:1701822-1706822 GCF_038355195.1 Osmerus mordax
CTGTTCATTAAACACTAATGGATGAAGATGACTCATCCAATATTACCTCCACATCTCATCATCCTCACTCATCCTTTAATACGACCGCCTGCCCCTGCCCTCGCTGCAATCTTTGTGGCTTGTGTAAGAGAGAGAGAGGGAAGGAGAGCAACAGACAGGACAAAGGAGATGAGGAGAGAGAGAGAGAGAGAGAGAGAGAGAGAGAGAGAGAGAGAGAGAGAGAGAGAGAGAGAGAGAGAGAGAGAGAGAGAGAGAGAGAGAGCAGACGAGAGAGAGGACAAAGGAGATGACTAGAGGGAGAGAGAGAAAGCAGGTTAAAGAAAGAGAGAGAACAAAAGAGAGAGTATTAAATTACTTTCTGTAGTGAGGGATAGCAGAAAGGACTATCAGCATCTAAAGGCCTACTTCATTATTGAATGAATGAATGAATAAAGCCTAATTACATCCAGGGAACATTGAATCCTCTCCCCATTCTCTCAAGTCTCTGACTACCTCCATGATGATCAGGGAAAAACACACGGCTGCTGAGAAGTATATCAGGATTCAATATATCCGTTCCTTTAGGAAGACCTGCCTTGCCAAAGGTGATTGACACGAAACAGGTTTGCTGGAACATGATTGGCTGGAAAGTAGAGGGCCACTCCAAAACTGGAAATTGACTTTCCAGTGGCACTCTGTCTGTGTTGCTAAACAACTCTCAGAGGGCCTTATTAGCTACACAACATGTTTGTGGAACGTGCGGACAAAAATATATAGGGGATTATTTATTTACTTTTACTGAAAAGAATCATGCCTATGTACCTTTAATAGTAGCTGTTGACTTATTTTTACGTAAAAAAGCTGCCCCTAATGGCCAAAGCAGGTGTGACAGTTTCCCCAGAACCATGTAGAGCAAGGTGTGATTAATAAGTATTAATCAGTGGAGTGAAAGGTTAGCCTAGACAGGCTGTTAAGCCACACACAAGCTCACAAGAGGTAGACGGGCTCTACAGAGAACACCAGGGGGATTAAAACATCGATTAGCTTTTTCCTCGCTCTAATTTGCTCTGCACAGGTTTTAATGACTCTACTTTAGGACTTGAGGTGAGTCACAGAGAGGGTATCTATACTATAGATCTATCTGGCGTCTGAGGCATTTTTGTTACCACCCTCGATTTAGTCATCACGTCTGGGCTAATAATGCTACGATACTGCACTTAGCTAATACTGTACTTAACTTATAATTACATAATTTAGCAACAGGCTAGTAGTGTCTCTCTGAAGGGATAAACAACTGAAGACAAACAGCCCCCAACCTCAGCCCTCAGAGATGCACACACACACGCACACTCACACACACAGCTTCTCTTTTTGACCACTCCTACTTTACTATACTCCCTTCAAATCAACTTTCCTTAACCTCTCTTTAACACTCCAATTCCCCATAGCCAGCCTTTCTTCCTCTTTATATTAGTACACACACAGTACACACAGTACACACACACACACAATACACACACGCCTCCTTTCAGCAGAACCTCATTCAGAGCTCTGCTCATCAATAATACATTGCACAGAATCATGTAAAATTCTTAAAGAACCCTAGCTTCCACCCTTTGTACTTGTGCACCACAGATTGATTAATATTTCATTTGTGAGTGTTTGCGTGTGTGTGTTCGTTTGTGTGTGGTATGTATGTGGGTGTTAAACCAGTCTAGTGCTTTTCCTTCAACCATCTTATGTCCCATCATATTAAATAAAAAATCATCTCTGAAAGCTGTCCTGAAAACCTTTTAGATATCAGCTCCTAAACAGGAAGTCAGGGAGCATGTGACATATAGGAACCAGCCGCCTAGCCATCGTTCGTCACTATCAGCTTCCTGTCTAAGGCTTCACCTTAAGAGGCTGGCACAGTCTTGCAGAAGGTTAGCTACTGTATGCCACCCCAGAAGCTGAAGCACATTGAAACAAACTCCCTTTCCTGCAACTGTGATTCCTGTGTATGACACTGCCACTTCTGAGCTGGGTGAAACTGCTACACAAATTGCAGCGTCTTTGGAATCTCAACTGGGGACCGATATCTCCTCGATATCTGACTCTCCTCCTCAAGTCTCCTCGCAGGAAATGAACACCCAATAAACATCTGATCCAGTCAAATGCACATTATTCAGACCTTAGGTAGACAGCAGTTGCTCAGTCAGTACTGTAGCTCACGCTAGGTGAAGGTCATGAAAAGAAAACAGGGGCTGTTGTACCGGTTACAGGCAGGCTGAAGCAGAGGATGTGCACATGCACGCACACATCAACACGCACACGCAAACACGTCACACGCGTGTTCCCGCGGCCTGGACGCGTTCTGCTCACCCGCTGAGGACCACGATGAAGTCCATGACGTTCCAGCCGTTCCTCAGGTAGGAGCCTTTGTGGAACACGAACCCCAGAGCCACAACCTTAATTCCCGCCTCCAAGCAGAACATCCCGATGAAGTAGGGTTCCGTTTTTTCCTGTCAATCAAACAACAGACCAATCAAAAACGCGGGGAAACACGGAAAACATGGTCAAGAGGAGATGACGACGAGGTCACAATGATCACCATGACGATGACGGTCGTCTCTGTCGACGACAACACCAGCCATCACACCAACCTTCTCTAAGATGGTACACAGTGTTCTATACCATGCTCACCCTGACCCTAACCCTGAATATCAACAAGGCTCAGTCCATGCTGTTGCACCCTGTTGTGGAGCCTTTCGAGGAGACACCTAAAGGTTAATGGTGGTTCTCTCCCAGTAGGGATCCTATCCCTGATGACGGTGGAACTGAGAGGCTTCTCTGGTCTCTCTGGGTCAAGTCTCTCTGTGTTAGAAGGTAAACGCTTTGCACCATTCAAACGACTCAAATGAATGAATAGTTCGCAAGTTCTGCAGAAGCCTGATAGCGACTCGTTCATTTGAATCAGGTGTGTTGGAGCAGGGAAACATCTAAAAACGTACAGGACAGTGGGCCCTGAGGACCAGGGTTGAAGACCACTGTTGTAGACCCACAGCTATATGGTTCTGGGAAGCAGGGTTGAACACAAGGGAAGAGCAGGGTGTGGTTGTGGGAAGCAGGGTTGAACACAAGGGAAGAGCAGGGTGTGGTTGTGGGAAGCAGGGTTGAACACAGGGGAAGAGCAGGGTGTGGTTGTGGGAAGCAGGGTTGAACACAAGGGAAGAGCAGGGTGTGGTTGTGGGAAGCAGGGTTGAACACAAGGGAAGAGCAGGGTGTGGTTGTGGGAAGCAGGGTTGAACACAGGGGAAGAGCAGGGTGTGGTTGTGGGAAGCAGGGTTGAACACAAGGGAAGAGCAGGGTGTGGTTGTGGGAATCAGGGTTGAACACAAGGGAAGAGCAGGGTGTGGTTGTGGGAAGCAGGGTTGAACACAGGGGAAGAGCAGGGTGTGGTTGTGGGAAGCAGGGTTGAACACAAGGGAAGAGCAGGGTGTGGTTGTGGGAAGCAGGGTTGAACACAAGGGAAGAGCAGGGTGTGGTTGTGGGAAGCAGGGTTGAACACAAGGGAAGAGCAGGGTGTGGTTGTGGGAAGCAGGGTTGAACACAAGGGAAGAGCAGGGTGTGGTTGTGGGAATCAGGGTTGAACACAAGGGAAGCGCGAGTCCCTTACCAGCCTCTTGGACATGGGTGTCTTGTCTTCTCCAGGGAGGTGTTGTTCCAGAGCCAGCACGATGCAGTTGGCAATGATTGTGGCCAGGATCATGTACTCAAACGGAGTGTCACAACACAGTTAAGGTTATCACACTCAAGTGCTACAAAGGTCATATTATTGACAACATTTAACCTTTTAAATCTATTCATATATTACGTTTTTTTTGGTGTGTGTGTGTTAGTCAAGTCAAATCAAGACTTTAACAGATAAAGTAACAAACAGGGCATTGTGTTTCAGTCCTAACATAGCAGGTTACTGGCAGAGCATGTCTGCTTGCACAGAACAGTGTCTGAGCGTATCGGCCCTTGGGAAACCCTTCTATGACCTGTACTGGTTTAGACGAGCCGAGGTAATTGACCAATTAAAATCCAGATGCTGCATTGACAGGGTTGCTGCCACCCTTTTCATTTACGATGAGCAGGATGTCAGCGCTACAATCTGATTGGTCCACTCATCCCCACTGTCTCAAAATGCACAGATGAAACCCTGTTCATTAGATGAAACCCTGTTCATTGATTGGCTGTCACAAAGTATTAGATGCTGTCTCTTGCTTCGGTGGTGAACATGCAGTCATGGACACGCTCGCGCACACACACACACGCACACGAAGGCATGCACGCACCACAGGCACAGCACTATGCAGTTCCTGGCACATTGACATTCACACACTCTCTCTCTCTCTCTCTCTCTCTCTCTCTCTCTCTCTCACACACACACACCCACACACACAGCTGCCTGCCACAGCCCTTACCCCCATGGTTCCAGGGTGACAGAGGCCAGCGCAGGGCTGCGGGGAGGGAAGAGCGGCTGGAGGATGTGTGGGTGGAGGGTGACCCTCATCAGGGCACTTTACTACGAGCTCACACAATAGGGGATGGAAGAGAGAGGGAGGAAGAGAACAAGAGAGAGAGTGAGAGAGACAGAGAGATAGAGGGAGCTGGCAGCTGTTGCCTGTAGGGTCACAAAGGGACGTAGTGAGAAGAGGAGGTAAACTCTGTTCTCTGTCTCACCTGGGATCCCTAACACATACCACTTCCCTCTCCGTGGAGGTCTCTCTACCCTCCTCTCCACACACCGCATCCCTCATGGCAGCAGATCAGTGGTCCTGTGGATCCATCCTGAGCTGAGAGGACTTACACTCACGCTATGCCGTGGTGTAGTCTGGGTGTCTGGGTAAGGGGTTAGAGGTGTCTGGGTAAGGAGTTAGGGGTGTCTGGGTAAGGGGTAAGGAGTGTCTGGGTAAGAGGTGTCTGGGTAAGGGGTTAGGGGTGTCTGGGTAAGGGGTAAGG
Source organism: Osmerus mordax (assembly GCF_038355195.1). NCBI lineage: Eukaryota > Metazoa > Chordata > Actinopteri > Osmeriformes > Osmeridae > Osmerus > Osmerus mordax. The sequence goes on from NC_090075.1 coordinate 1,706,791, forward strand.
AGTGTCTGGGTAAGGGGTTAGGAGTGTCTGGG
>NC_090075.1:1709322-1721822 GCF_038355195.1 Osmerus mordax
TGTCTATAATCAGAAGAATCCATTCAGTGTAAGACCCAGAGGAAGGATCCCACAGTGAATACATGGTAAACCTCAGATGAATTTAATCCCAGAATAACAGGCAAATGTTGTGTAACCGTGAGATGAAGAAACTTTTTTTAACAGGGGACGGTGTGTGTATGCGTGTGTGTGTGTGTGACAGCATGAGTCACCGTGACGACCATCTGAGCCTGAATTGGCTCCTCAAACGAGACTCGGAGTAAAAATAGAACCCCCGATAGAATGTGATATACCCGGCATCTGCAAACCCGTCGAGATGGGATTCTGCACCTCATTACACACACACACACACACACACACACGCACTCGGGCACACACTTTTTCTCTTACACTTACACACACACAAATGCTCCCTATCTCACACACACAGTCTCACATCTACGTTCACTCACATTCTCTCTCTCTCTCTCTCTCCCTCTCTCTCTCTCTCTCTCTCTCTCTCTCACACACACACACACACACACAACGGTAGAGGCGTGGTTAACGACAGGAGAGGCAGGCTAGGTGATGGCGGTGGAGTGGTGCAGAGGTGTGACGAGACACAAACACACACACACACCCACACACACACACACACACACACACACACACGGCTTTACTCCTGATCACACTGCCCTCTCTCTCCACTCACCATAAAACACTTCAAACTGTACTGTCTATCAAAGTCTTGAGTAAATAAACGTACAGAAGATACGCTTGTCTTATTCGTTGTGAGAGAGAATTATGCTCTGATTATCTAAGCTAACTTTATTCAGACTAGGACTGCTTGGAGCCAGGGAGGTGATTGACGAGCAGGGCAGACTAGGAGAGATGGCGATGGATGTAGTCATCGCTCAGGCCTGGACACAAGCACCTGCAGGGGCAGACCAAGATGGTGCAGCCTGAGGAAGTGTGTCATGGGAATGGAGGCTGATTTGTAGTCCTGTTTCTGTCGGGAGCGGTGATGTAAGGGGAGAGGGAGAGAAGCGGGGGGGGTCAGTTTGACATGGCCTACAGTTCTCTGTCCTGCTACCAACACCAGCATGCAAACTCTCTCTCCCTCGCTCTCTCCCTCCCTCTCTCTCGCTCTCTCCCTCCCTCTCTGTCGCTCTCTCCCTCCCTCCCTCTCTCCCCCTCTCTCCCTCTCTCCCTTCATCTCTGTCGCTCTCTCCCTCCCTCTCTCCCCCTCTCTCCCTCCCTCTCTCTCCCTCCCCCTCTCTCCGTCCCTCTCTCTCCCTCCCTCTCTCCCTCTCCCTCTCTCTTTCTCTTTCTTTTCACTTTCACCGTCTAGTTCTCTAATCACACACATTTTCTGTTTCATTCTTCACCTCTCTTCCTCAACCCTTCTCTCTCTTTCACTGTCTCTCTCCTCTCCCTCCCACTTTCTTTCGTTATTTCACCCGCTTTCTCATATTACTTTCTCTCACTTTGTCTTGCATATTCTCTCTAATGCTATCAATGTAACAACCGAAAACGTTCAAACTTCTACATGTCCTTCACCCCAGCTATCTTTCTCCTTCTCTTCAGGTGCTTCTGGAAAATAACTTTCCGTCACGTTCTGAGTGGACACCTGTTTCCTTTTCACACCGTTGATGAAATGAACCCTTGCCAACACAATCAATTATTCACCGCTACGCCTGCACTGTGTGACACCTCCAGTGGGGATCAGACAGGGGGAGCAGCTGCTCTGCCTCCCCAGGCCCCCTGCACCCACCCTGGGCTCCAGTCTTCATTAGTACCCCTCCTTTCCTCCAGCCTCCACCCAGCTTCCCCAACGTCCGGGCATGGCTGGTTAAACTCCCCCCACTCCCCTCCCCAGGCCCACCAACACTCTCCCCCACGTGGGGTGGTGTCTCCACCGCTCCACTCCCTCTTTCCCCCGGAAGCTCCCAGAGATAAAGCCCTCATCGATCGCTGCCTTTAATTGAGCTCTCAAAAACATAAAGAGCCACTTATGGCGAGAGTGTCAGCGTGTTGGTCTCACTACATGAGTGTGACCTTTTGGAGATGTCATGCAGCGAGTGTGTGTGTAAGTGTGTGTATGTGGGTTGAGTGATTACGGGGGTGTGCCAGTGGTTTACAGATTACTGGTGTGTCTGTGAGAGTGTGTGTTCACTGTTACGTATGTAGTGAGTGTGTGTGTGAGAGAGAGAGAGTCTGCACTGCCATACTGGACAGCATCTGTGCCGTCAATTACAACCATGTGTTCCACATGTCACCAACTTCACCCCCCCCCACCCACCCTCCCCACGTGTCCTTCCAGTGAAACCAGATCCTCGTTACAACACACCCCCCAGCACGCTGATCAGACATCATTACACCCTAATGTCTGCTAATCCACTCCGCTAATCACATCCATCCGGACACTGGACACCCAACATCCCCCCAGAATGACATGACCTCATAGCATCACATGACCTCACAGCATTACATGACCTCACAGCATCACATGACCGCACAGCATCACATGACCTCACAGCATCACATGATCTCACAGCATCACATGATCTCACAGCATCACATGACCGTGCAGCATCACATGATCTCAGGACTCAACCTGGTCATCCTTTCAACAAGGACCCTCTCCAACCCTCTGATCTCCATCTGTCTGTGTTCCCTCGCTCTCTCTCCCCTTCTCAGACACATTTACATTTAGTCATTTAGCAGACGCTCTTATCCAGAGCGACTTACAGTAAGTACAGGGACATTCCCCCGAAGCAAGTAGGGTGAAGTGCCTTGCCCAAGGACACAACGTCATTTGACACGGCCTGGAATCGAACCAGCGACCTTCTGATTACTAGCCCGATTCTCTAACCGCTCAGCCACCTGACTCCACATCACACCAGACACACCCTCCCTCCCATCCTCTCTCTCACCCCATTTTCTCGCTCGTGCTCTCTGTCTCTTTCACAAACACATTATCTCTTAATCTCTCTCTTTAAATCTATTTTCTCTCCCTGTCCTTCTCCAAAATTGAAAATGGATTAAGTTAACATTCTTGATTGATCCCCCCTTATTGGTGGGCATGAGTCCTTGTTCAATTCAATCAGTCCTATCCTCACAGGACAGTGTGATAGATCTGACTGTCACCTCAGAACCAGGACTATATCAGTCCCTTGACCAGCCTCCCTGGACTCAACTCATCACCATAGGCCTGTGAGTCATGACGGACAAGTGAATCCTCCACTCAGATCAAACCACAGGGGGGTGGGGTTGTAGGACTACCCGACAACTTCACACACACCCGCCGTTATGATGTTGTCAGGATTTACAGATTTGACTTCTGCTGAATCTTGAAATAACATCCCCACAACATCCCCACAACATCCCCACAACATCCCCACAACATCCCCACAACATCCCCACAACATCCCCACAACATCCCCACAACTCAAATCCAGTTCCGGAGCTTTTTAACCATGTCAGTTGTTTTCTGTAAAGCCACAATTAAACTGTAGAACAAAGCAGAAAATAGTACCAGCTCTGTGTGTGGGCCTGAGTTTGAGGGTGTGTGTGTGTGCTTAGTACCTGTGTATTTGTGCTTAGGTGCCTATGTGTATGCGCTTGTGTGTGTGTGTGCAAGTAATTAGTAGGATCAAAAGCAGAAAACAGTACCATGTCTTTGTGCGTGTTGGTGGGCATGAGTGTGTGTGTGTGTATTATTAAGTACCTGTGTGTGTGTGTGTGTGTGTGTGTGTGTGTGTACTGTGAGTGTGAGCTGTGTGTGTACTGTAAGTGTGTGTGTGTGTGTTTGTGATTTGAAGGATGGTTTGTGATGGCCGAGTATTTCAATAGGAGCAGCTGAAACGGATCTCTCTGTGGCTCTGTCCATGGTGCTGAAACCCTCAGATCGCACTGTCAACGACAGTCACTGCAACATCACAGTTTGTAACGTGTTACATTGTCAATGCACAATAAACTTTGGAAAAGGTATGTGGGCGTGTGTGTGCGCCTGTGTTGTTACACACTTTACCCTGTGGACCAAAAGGATATGGCCACTCTATAACCTTCTTGGCATACTTCCGCACCGTGTTGTCCTCCCCGAAGATGAAGAGAGATCGGTTGACGGTAAAACAGTTCTGTCTGACCGGTATGGGGTTATACAAGGCCATGGTGCGGGCTCGTTGCGCTTTGGTCTGCTTGAAGGCGGGTGAGACGCCACCTGTGGACACGGACGGTCCTTCCCGGTTGCGGTTGCGCTCGGAGCCTCCATCCCCGGAGACCAGCAAACCGGGAACGTCATCTCCGAACCGGGCCATTCTGCAGGAAGCAAGTAGAACGGTTACGGTTAGGTTAGCGCGTGCAAGACAGGGCGGGGTGGAAAAACAACCGACGACAAAACTGCAAATGTGCTTTGTTTTAGTCCATCGTTACGAAATCATTTCAGGTTCACACTGACGGAATAGCAGCCTTCTCAGTAAAGTTCTGTTTTTGTTACCTTGACTTTAAGCGTTAGAAATAAAGAGCTGTCGCGTCCACAACCTCGAACAGAGGTTACCGTCGTTTTCACATCCAAGATGTAACACCAAACACCAGTACTCAGGGGGAAAAAATCTTCTCAAATGTTATATGTAAAGAAGTGAAAACAAAAAAAGCTTTTTTTCAAAAATGTCCTCATCTAAGATCCATTGTCAGTTATCTCCATCCAAACCTCTTCAACGTAAAAACCACACTAAGTCACGTCTCTGGGAGATGTTCTCATGAGAGAGAAAAAAACTAGCTTTTTGTACGAGTCCACTGGTTGCTGCATAAATCGACCACTGACTTGTGAGAATAGCTTCTTTTTATTCCCGCCCTTACTCTCCTCTCTGTTATCTCACATTGGAGAAGCATAAGAAACATGTTCCCACCGCAAATAATCAGCCCTAAAACTTTCCTTAAATCTTGTTCGGGTTGTCTTGCGGTGCGTCGACGAGCAACAAGCTCTAACCTCGTCAACTCAAACTGGCTGAAAAGGGGATGCTTTCGGCGCGCTCATCCCCTCCATCAGTGGGTTTAACACAGATTATGCCTCTGCACATAGGCGACTACACAAACAACTGGTCCGCATCTCTTCCTCAAGAGCGCTCTATAATAGCCTACCCACATTTAAGAATTGTAACGCGTAGCCTATGTATTTTTGTATTGCAATGTAATTGTGGAGCATGTGATTGATCTGGAGTACGTTAACAAAAGGTCGGAAAAAACAACATCCAGTAGCCTAGGAAACCATGCCGTGTCATTAATCACAAGTGCCTTGTAATAAACTCAGATCTCTCAACCTATTATTAGACTAAGATGTTGGGACTTGTGTTCCTCAGACTGCACGAGGGGTCGGTTGGCTATTCCGGTTGCTGGGGTAGCCTGCCCGTGAAACCCGGTCACGCCTAAAAACGTTGCAAGTCAAACACCTGTTAACAGTCGTTGCACGAGACCGATCCGAGGCACGCACGCTCTCTTTCTGGTGCATGACGATCAGAAGCCGTCGTTTTGACTAGTGTTGTTCTGCTCAGGTCAAAGTTGTTGTCCCAGGTAATCGGCTGTGTGCACCAACAGAGGCTCTTGGTCGTATGCTTAAGAAGACAAGGCGACATCTTCAACGACAATACATTGTTGAATTAACAACCGCTCTGGGCGATGGTACTCGCTTCTCAGAAACCACAAACAAATGAGAAGAAAGTGCAACTCCCCTCAAAAAAAAACGAGTGGTTTTCAGACACGTCGACAGGTCTTTCACCTTCAAAACTAAGCAATGAATTGTTGCACAGTAGAACTGATAAAATATCACAAATCAGTTATCATCACAATTAGGTGTACAGGCATGCAACACCACCAATCAAGTGTACCAAATCCCTAAATTAAATAAACTATATTAATAATAATTCCGTTTAGCACTCCTTGTCAAGTATCATATCTCTGGACATACATAGTTCTGTTTTAGGGACTATGAAATAATGTGGTATTGGGTCATTTAATTTTCCCTAATCTAAGAGAAGAGATTGCAGGTGATTGAGGAGGAGGGAGGAACAAGGAGACACAGACATCTTTACATTTACATTTAGTCATTTATCAGACGCTCTTATCCAGAGCGACTTACAGTAAGTACAGGGACATTCTCCCTGAGGCAAGTCACCCTACTGCAAAAAAGGACACAAAGTCATTTTGCTCGTCCGGGAATTGAACCAACAACCTTCTAATTAATAGCCCAACTCCCTAACCGCTCAGCCATCTGACCCCCATCATTTAAAGTGGAAACCGTCCCTCTGAGACCAGTTGGCACCCAGCACAGGAGCAGTTAATGTCTATGAGGAAGAAAGTGATCCAGTGATCTACTGGGCCTGAGGAGAAGGGAGGGAGGTAATTAAAGAGATATCAGTGAAAGAGGAGGAGATGGGGGAGGGCGGAGGATAAAAATAGAGACACACACCTCTTTTGTTCAACCCTCTGTCAGGTCAGGGAGAGAAATGACTGTACGACATTCTATCATTTCACTTTTCCCTCTCGTCTGTTACGGAGGCTTCCTCCTGTCGTTCCTAGAGATAGAGGGAGTGGAGGATTTTTATAGCCTCTGCCCGTTTCTTCCAGGTGCTCTCAGCTGTTGTGTGTGCTGAAGTCCCCTCACCCACAGCCAGCTCCCAGCCCAGGCTCACCCTCCTTCCAGGAAGATGTCACCCACAGCCAGCTCCCAGCCCAGGCTCACCCTCCTTCCAGGAAGATGTCACCCACAGCCAGCTCCCAGCCCAGGCTCACCCTCCTTCCAGGAAGATGTCACCCACAGCCAGCTCCCAGCCCAGGCTCACCCTCCTTCCAGGAAGATGTCACCCACAGCCAGCTCCCAGCCCAGGCTCACCCTCCTTCCAGGAAGATGTCACCCACAGCCAGCTCCCAGCCCAGGCTCACCCTCCTTCCAGGAAGATGTCACCCACAGTCAGCTCCCAGCCCAGGCTCACCCTCCTTCCAGGAAGATGTCACCCACAGCCAGCTCCCAGCCCAGGCTCACCCTCCTTCCAGGAAGATGTCACCCACAGCCAGCTCCCAGCCCAGGCTCACCCTCCTTCCAGGAAGATGTCACCCACAGTCAGCTCCCAGCCCAGGCTCACCCTCCTTCCAGGAAGATGTCACCCACAGCCAGCTCCCAGCCCAGGCTCACCCTCCTTCCAGGAAGATGTCATGGCAGCCTGGCTTCCACACAAGCAGCTTCACCGCTCACCTGCTACGATGGCGGAGGGGGTCGTGCCAATCAGGAGGGGGTCTGTGGGTTCTTGTGTGTGTCTCACTGTGTGTGTGTGTATCCTTGCTTGTAAGTGAGTGTGTATGTGTGTGTGTGAGTTGGTGTTTGTGAGAGTCCGTGTGTGTCTTGTGTGTCAGTCCTTAAGTGTACGTATGTGTCTGTGTGTGTGTGTGTGAGAGCCCTTGTGTTTCAGTATGAGTGTGTGTGTGAGTCCTTGTGTTTCAGTATGAGTGTGTGTGTGAGTCCTTGTGTGTAAGTGTGTCAGTCCTTAAGTGTGCGTATGTGTGTGTCGTTGTGTTTCAGTGTGAGTGTGTGTGTGTCCTTGTGTTTCAGTATGAGTGTGTGTGTGAGTCCTTGTGTGTAAGTGTGAGTCTACAGAGACTAAATAAATAAGGGAGTGTGTGTATATGTGTGCGTGCGAGAGAGGCCGTTATTCCTTTGAACATGTGCCTTGTTGACATGTCACCACCAGCTCATATTGGGCTGAATGCAAGTGATGACGAGCAGAATAGAGGCTTTCATAACACAGATATAACAGATATATAAGGCCGAGAGGCTCAACTGTGGCAGGGTCACTGTCAGCGACTTGTAGATCCCACCTCCCAACTCAAACTACCACCTGGAGACGGAGTTACTCGGCAGACCGGTTAGCTGTGTTGACACGCTGCTCGCCACCCCTGGCCCCAGAGGAGTCTGAATAATGTCAGGGTGTGATGTTGACGTTTTTCCCCAGGTGGATCAGAGCTCTGATTGGGTGTGACTGTCTTCGCTGTAGCGACTAATGAACAACCGAGGAGTGGGATGACTCCCACCGCCCGCTCTCTCTCTCTCTCTCTCTCTCTCTCTCTCTCTCACTCTGTCTCTCTGTCTCCTTTTCTCTGTATTTTTCTCTTTCTGGATCTATCTCTTTCTTTTTCTCTCCTTCTCTTTCACCAGCTCAATTGCTTGCCTTCTTGTCATCTTAACAGTAGTTTCCATAGCGACAGGGCATCATTGAATGGCTGATTTGTCCTCCTACTTGCAAATACACAGTCCCCCTCACCCCTCCTCCTCTCCTCTCCTCCCCGCTCCTCCTCCCCTCCCCTGTTCTGCTTTCCTTTGAATCATCAGGGGCAGTTTGGTTTACCTCATGCTGTGTGCTCCGACTAAACCTCACCCTCCACCCTTCCAGACTTCCACCCGAGTCATAGTTCCCCTCAGACCCAGCCCTGCTGTTCAGCCAAGGGCTGGGCTTGACACACCTCTCCCCTAGCCAGAACCACACTGCCAGTGTCATGCCTTGTCTTGCCCATGTCTTTGATTACATACCTTACGATGTCCTTATTCCGCAAATTGTGACAATCATTTAGGGGAATCAATGGAATGGCTCCTCAGCGGGTTACTGTGCCCTTTGATCTGTTTTGACCAATCTGGATTCGACAAAACCGTGGCACATAATCTGCCTGTATTGTGAGGGATGGAGGGAGGCATGGGTAAGAGGGGTGGGGATAAAGAAGGGAGGGAGGGGGAGGAGAGGAAAGGGAAAAGAGACTGCGGTGCTGAGAGGGGGGCAGGCACGGGAAGGGTGAGGGAGGGACAACTAGTGAGAGCGGGGTGAGGGAAGTAAGGCTGGGGAGGAGGGAGAGAAGGAGGGAGAGAAGGAGGGAGAGAAGGAGGGAAAGAAGGAGGGAGAGAAAGAAGGAGGGAGAGAAGGAGGGAGGGCTAGGGGGGAGGGAGGGAGAGGAGAGAGGTATGGCCCGAGCAGCATGTGGTATAAGACACAGAGATCCGATCCGAGCCATTGATGTTATGCTGTGAATGGGCATATCTGTTTATTTACATTTACATTTAGTCATTTAGCAGACGCTCTTATCCAGAGCGACTTACAGTAAGTACAGGGACATTCCCCCCGAGGCAAGTAGGGTGAAGTGCCTTGCCCAAGGACACAACGTCAGTTGGCATGACCGGGAATCGAACTGGCAACCTTCGGATTACTAGCCCGATTCCCTCACCGCTCAGCCACCTGACTTCTATTTATGGAATCATTGTCATGGTAATGCTAGAATCCTCAGAGTGCCAGGTCAGTATTATTCAGCCTAGCAGACTGCTGGGGCAGGGCGGCATGAGGCATGCGCCAGAGAGACCACAGAGACCAGGCGCTGTGCCTGGTGGTCAGACGGGGTTAACAAGAAATCTGTCGTCTGATTTATGTTCACTCAGTACTAGAGAAGTTAATTTCAATTAACCGGATGGAGGCGAGAATCAGGCTGTAATTCAACCTACCAACCTGCCTCAGTTGGTCTAATCACGGCCTTTCTCTCGATCAGAAGTTCAAAGAGATGCGCATGCTGTGTGTGTTTACTCATGTGTTTGTGTGTTTACTCATGTGTGTGTGTGTGTGTGTCTTTGTCGACAGCACCGCAGCAGTTCATCCCAGCCCAGATTCCATCACTAAAGTGTTTTCTTTGCACTGTTACCTAGCAACAGGCGTACCCTGCTACCCCAGTCGTAACAAGCAGTCAGTGTGACTCCTGCTTATGTTACACGCTAACAACATACACATAAACACAGTCCAGTCCAGTTCAGTTCAAGCAGACATGTCTCCATGTCAGAATATGCTTTTCTTTCTTTCTGTGATCTTTTGAGGGGGCGTTTCTATGTTCCACGACACTATGAGAGAGACAGGAAAGGGGGGCAGGAGAGATGACTCGTCAGAAATGGCCCAGGTTGGAATCGAACCTGGGGCCCTGCATACGTGGTATGCAGAGGCATGCAGGTGTTTGGTGTGTACCAGGTGAGCCACTGGAACGATCCCCAGCTGCCGTGTTTGCGCTGAGGGAGGTGGAACAGGGAATGGATCACCGTGTGTGCGTGACAGGGACCGTTCCATACTGACAAACCTCCTCTCGGAAGACAGGAACGTGTTTTGAAGTCTAAGTCTCACACACATTCATGAGACGTACAGGAGAGAGCCAGCAGGGGTTAGGGTTAGGTGGGGCCTGAATTAAACACGTCATGTTGTGGTTTTTGAGGACATCTGCAATTTTCCAATTTAGTCTTTATTTACTGTTGTTTGACTGTGTCGTGAATGGCTTTGGCTCCTGGTTTAACCCTGTCCCTGTAAAATGAGCGGATTGCGTGACATACGGTGAGACTCATAAAGGTTGACGTGAATGTGGCGTAACTACGGGACAAGCATCTGGGCGTCAGGCTGCTGGACAGCTGCTGCCCCCTTGTGGAAGGACCTAAGTACTACATGAAAAATAGCCACATTTTCAGAAGTGTGTTTACCATAGTGAGATATGTGGGTAAAGATTAAAGAATGGTTCTCTCACTGACATTTTGTTTTAGGTTCCAAGTAATTGTAAAAGATGAAGGGAGATTATTATATAAATATATAATATATAAATATTACCTGCTAAGTTAAAAACCACATGAAAGAATATTAATTGTTAGCGGTCGATATATATGAACAATTCCAGGAATAAACTATTTACAATCGGAGGGGTGAGCCATGGTACTGCGTCAGATGTCAATGTTTTAGATTAAACAGTTCATCTGCAACTGTTCAAAAAATGACTAAATGTAAATCTGCTCGGATATCTGTGGGATGGAACGCCCCAGAGTGAGTGAAGGGAACACCAACACTGGATCAATACAGGCCTCAGAGGAGCAGCGCTGAATCCATCCTGGATGTGCTGATCACACACTCAGGACGGGAGGAGAGGGGAGGGGGGATGGGGAGGGGAGGAGGAGAAGAGGAGAGGTGGGGAAGAGGAGAAACCAGACAGAGCAGCGAGGCAGAGACATATTTGATGAGGGGACTCAGACAGAGAAGTGGAAAAGAGTTGATGAGCAAACGAAGGATAGAAACGGAGAGAGTAATAAAGAGAGAGAGAGAGTAATAAAGAGAGAAAGAGAGGGGGGTGTAAACTCTAGAGACTAGTGCTACTCTGCCAGAGTTTAGGATCTCTCCCACTCTCTCCTCCCACTTTACAACTGTTGCTCTCTCTCTCTTTCTCTCTCTTTATCTCTCTCTCTCTCTCTCTTTATATATCTCTCTCTCTTTATATCTCTCTCTCTCTTTATCTCTCTCTCTCTCTCTTTATCTCTCTCTCTCTCTCTCTCTCAAACACACACACACACACATCGACTAATACCTAATCATCTACGACCCCTTGTGGGTCATTGTACTTGGTGAGTCTGGCAGTAATGAACAACTGATTGGAGTTTGAACCTGAACCACCTCCTGGCTCTCTCACATCCCTGCACCCTCAACCAGAACCAGACACACCTTTCACTGTAATGATGCCAGACGACAGCCCAAGACCTGGCTGCTGAGGTCATAACACGTGTCATCAGAAAGCGCCTTTCATGGGAGATCTCATGCAGTATTGGATGGAAGGATTACTTACGAAACACAAGGGCTCACTTGCACTCATTCAAGCCCGCCTTCACGCAATATTATACACACACACAACCACACACACACACAACCAAACACACACACAACCACACACACAGCTCTGATGGGTTCTCAAGTGGCAGCTCCTGAAGTCTTCTCAATACATCTGGCCAATCAACCAATGAGATTAACACGAACAGCGACATTCTCCCAGTCACCAATCACTGAACAGTAATGTTCTGACTTCCTATTGGCCTAAAGAAACAGTTCCCTTATAAATCCATCACCCACCTTGGGTTTATAAATGAATGTGACAATTATTCTTCGATATATCTATATCCTCACGCCAATTCTCCCAGCTGAAATCCCAAATTATTTTGTGCATTTTGATAACATTTATTGCTTCATATATCCAGGCCAGAGAATCCTAGGACCCGTTTGTGTGACTGTAGTTCCTGTTCTGTCCACTAGAGAGTGGTAAGGCACTGCAGGGATGCAGGAGGGCTGATAAAGAGGTGCTGATGGGGTTTGCTCACAACCTGCCTCAGTGATTTGTCAAAACAGCTGGGAGGAAGTGATGAACAGCAACCCATACATAAATAACAACACATCGTCCTTCGACTCTGGGCAGACAGGGCTGGCAGTGATGCCCTCTGAGTAGACAGGGCTGGCTGTGATGCCCTCTGAGTAGACAGGGCTGGCAGTGATGCCCTCTGGGCAGACAGGGCTGGCAGTGATGCCCTCTGGGCAGGCAGGGCTGGCAGTGATGCCCTCTGGGCAGACAGGGCTGGCAGTGATGCCCTCTGGACAGACAGGGCTGGCAGTGATGCCCTCTGGGCAGACAGGGCTGTCTGTGATTCCCTCTGGACAGACAGGGCTGGCAGTGAT